>NC_066876.1:28946840-29146840 GCF_022985175.1 Labeo rohita
TGTGATGTGGTCGCTACCAAAACCTTACTATCACTACCGAAACATTGGATATTTTGTCAAACATAAAGTATGCTGAATTATCAGCTAAGACGTTATGATAGTTTTTGGTTTATTGTATATTCAAACTAATGAATCCTTAAAAGTAGAAAAGTAGAAAGAACATGGTTAAAATAGTTGAAATGTTTAAAAGTATTCTCATAGGTTCATAAAATTACGGTTGAACCACTAATGTCACATGGACTATTTTAACAATGTCCTTACTGCCTTTCTGGGCCTTGAAAGTGTCAGTTGCGTCACTGTATATGTAGGGTCAAGAAAGCTCTTGGATTTCATAAAAAAATATCTTAATATGTGTTCCAAAGTTGAACAAAGGCCTTACGGATTTGGAACTACATGAGAGTGAGTAATTAAAGTTTTGAGTGAGTAATTAAAGTTTTCATTTTTGGGTGAATTATTCCTTTAAGTCCTTTTGTACAAGGATACACTACAAAATGGAGATGTTTTGTACTGTAACTGGGAATTGAACATTCAAATGTCTATGTAAAGTAGAAGTAAGGTCTAAAATGCCATAGGAAATGACCAGGCTAAAGATGAAAGAGTGATGTTTTATGCTCTTCCGAGTTTGTTGTGCACATTTTGGTAATTATGTAGATAGGGCAGTGGAAGCGCATGCTAATTAAAAAGCCCAACACACGCGGGATGACACGCAGTCCAAATGCAAATGTCCATGTGTTTGGGCTGGAAGTACAACGTGACTGTTGACTTTCATTAGGCAGGGCTTGAATATGACTGCCTGGCCTCGGTTCAACACTTTCCTCATGCTGCTGCTGCTGCCTCCTGGCCTCCTCAGGGAACCTCGCCAGAAAACTCAGTAGAAATGTTTGCTTTAAAACCTCATGTTTGGGTTTTTTATGCAAGCCCAATTAAACCACGAGACTTCCAGGCAGTAATAAGCCGATCTTTCAGTGTGTAAGGGAAACTTTTGTATACTGCAGCCATTCAGTTTGGTGATGTTTTATAAGTCATGTTTTATGAGTAACTCCTTTCTTTTGGGTTTAGTCTTTTTTGCCAGTTTTACATAAATATGAATTGGTGATTAGGGGTTTGAAGCATAATTAAAACACAGGTAAAAATAGATGCTCTTTTGTAAAGGTCCCAGAGTACCTCATTATAAATTGCATACACTGTTTTTCCAAAGTCTTGTGCATTTCAGACGCCCACTTTTTTAAGCAGCCTTGGTTTCCATTCATTTTCTTCATAGGGGCTGACATAAGTTAACAAAAAAATTACTGTACAGTTAAATTAAAAATGATATACACTACCAGTCAAAAGTTTATGAACAGTAAGATTTTTAACATTTTTTTTAGTCTCTTTTGCTCACCAAGCCTGCATTTATTTGTTCCAAAGTACAGCAAAAACAGTCAAATCTTGAAATATTTTTACTATTTAAAATAACTGATTTCTATTTAAATACATTTTTAAATATAATTTCATTAATAATTTCAAAGCTGAATTTTTAGGATCATTACTCCAGTCACGTGATCCTTCAGAAATCATTCTAATATTCTGAGTCGCTGCTCAAAAAACATTTATTATTATTACGTTGAAAACAGCTTAGTAGAATTTTTTTCAGGTTTCTTTGATGAATAAAAAGTTCAGAAGAACAGCATTTATCAGAAATAGAAATCTTTTGTAACATTATAAATGTCTTTATCATGACAATTTTGATCAAGTTAAAGCATCCTTGCTAAATAAAAGTATTAATTTCTATAATTTCTTTAATTTTTAAAATTATACTGACTCCAAGCTTTTGAACGTTATAGCTTATAATGTTACAAAAGTTTTTTTTATTTTAGATAAGTGCTGATAATAATAATAATAATAAATATTTATTGAACAGCAAATCAGCATATTAGAATGATTTCTGAAGGATGATGTGACACTGAAGACTGAAGAATAATGATGCTGAAAATGTAGCTTTGATCACAGGATTAAATTACATTTTAAAATATATTCAAATAGAAAACGGTTATTTTAAATAGTAAAAATATTTCAGAATTTTTCTCTTTTTACTGTACTTTGGAAGCTTGCAAATGCAAGCTTGGTGAGCAGAAGAGACTTCTTTTAAAAAACATTAAAAATCTTACTGTTCAAAAACTTTTAACTGGTAGTGCATACATATTTCTATTTTATTTTTTTAAAATTTTTTTTTGTAATTTAATTTATGTTTACTTCTGGGCCAGTACTGTTATGCTCTATTTAAACACTCATAATATTTCACGTTTTAATGGATTGTTTTTGTTATAATCCTGCAGTATTCCATTTGTAAAGAGCCCCTGATTGAGCTGTCTAATCCGGGCGCCAGCGGCTCGCTCTTCTACCTGACCAGCGATGATGAATTCATCATCAAAACCGTTCAGCACAAGGAGGCCGAGTTCCTGCAGAAACTGCTTCCAGGATACTACATGGTAGGTCTCAGTAGAGTCAAGACTCATTCATCTCCTCAGTGAAGAAAGCTGAGCAAAATACGGTGACTCAGTAGTATAGATTGTTCTGTTCTCACTCATCTGTCTATTTTAGAGGGTTACTACCGGTGCAGGTTAACTTTTTGTGTGTGAAGTGAGCCATAAACATTTTTAATCAGCCAAAAGTGCTTTGTATATAAAAAGTATTTTACTGACATAAAGGACATTTAGAGTCAGGTCATATAAATGTCCTCTGTGTCTCTTTTTCCAACCTTTTCAGTTCAGTATTATGTATAAACATCATTGCTAATAGTCATGAATAGCTGACTAACAAACCAGATTTTTCTGTTGCATAACTTATGTCAGTAGAATTGAGTGTTTGTACAAACTCAGCAGTCTGACTTGCTGTTATAGATCAAAATTACAGGTGAAGCATGAAACCAAAAAGGTTTCTCGAACTGCCTTTCATTGGTTGAATTGTTATCCAGTATTGTTGCACTAGGCTGGTTGAGATGTTCACATAAACAGTAGTGTTTTTGCTAGCATCAAAGAGCCGTAGTATGACTTAGTTGACTATAAATATTAAAAATTGAAGAATGTATTTAAAGATCACAAAATAGCATTTCCTATTAATTAAAGCTGTTTCTCTTCCTCAGAACCTCAACCAGAACCCAAGGACTCTGCTTCCCAAGTTCTACGGCCTCTACTGTGTTCAGTCTGGAGGAATCAACATACGTCTCGTGGTTATGAACAACGTTCTGCCTCGCTCTTTAAAGATGCACTACAAATATGACCTGAAAGGCTCCACGTACAAGAGACGGGCGTCACGAAAAGAGCGGGAAAAGGCCTGCCCCACATATAAGGACCTAGACTTTGTGGACATGCATGATGGCTTGTATTTTGACACAGAGACATATAACGCCCTCATGAAGACGCTACAGCGGGACTGCCGGGTGAGTGCTACTCTGTTTTGACATTTTCATTGAAAAAAATGAGTGGTGTCTGCTTGTGCATAAGTTGTGGGTGGTTTCCAATTTTGTGCAGTGTGTGTCTAATAGAGTATAAAGCAATTTGGAAGCAAAACAACAACAGGGTTCTGATATGAATCACAAGGAATCATGAGGTGGATAAAAAAAGGCATTTTATACATTTGACTGAGTTTCTGTGGTGACCAACCTTGATTTGATCAAACCTGATAATCTGTCCCGTGTGTCACCACAGTGTGGGATTACAAGATATCTAGTGATAAATCATGCACTTAAGTGTATCATATAGCTCATGTTACACTGGAATGAATGTTAACAAAAACAGGGCCATCAAAAATCGTTATCTCAAATTTCTATTTTGCACTTTACATTGCTAAAAATAGGCTGTTTGCGGAACAAAACATATGAAGGGAACCATTACTTAAAATCAGCAGTGATTTGAACAATTTTCTAAAAAGATTGTGTTAAAGAATTTGTATTTAAAATTGTAAAAAATTATTCATCTCATTAACTTTTCAATCTACAATATCTGTTTAAAAGTTTTTTTTTTAATTGAAAGAAGTCAATATTTTTTTTCAGTAAAGACAAATTTAATTGATCAAAAGGTGATAGTAGCTGCATTTACTTTTTTAAATATTTTTAAAAGAAGTCTCTTCTGCTCACCAAGCCTGCATTTATTTGATCCAAAGCACAGAAAAAACAGTACAATTTCAAATTATTTTTACTATTTAAAATAACTGATTTCTATTTGAATATATTATAAAATGTAATTTATTCCTGTGATTTCAAAGCTGATTTGTTGGCATCATATGTGCTTCACCTCATTAACTTTTCAATCTACAATATATACTACTGTTTACAAGTTTTTTTTTTATTGAAAGAAGCCAATATTTATTTTCAGTAATGACAAATTTAATTGATCAAAAGGCGATAGTAGCTGTATTTCCATTTTTTAAATGTTTTTTAAAGTGTCTTCTGCTCACCAAGCCTGTATTTATTTGATCCAAAGTACAGCAAAAACAAAACCAAAAAGCAAAAAAAAAATTGAAATATATTTACTATTTAAAATAACTGCTTTCTGTTTGAATATATTTGAAAATGGAATTTATTCCTGTGATTTCAAAGCTGTTTTTTTTTGGCATCATAAGTGCTTCATCTCATTAACTTTTTAATCTACAATATATACTACTGTTCAAAAGGTTTTTTTATTTGAAAGAAGTTGATAAATACGCACGTTTCCATTAATCTTCAAATTGCGCAAACTGACATTGCAAATTAAAAATACACCAAAATCTCCCATATACCATAAATAGTTTTACACTTGCACAAGGTGATTTTTCAGGCAGTTCGACAAAGGAATATATTGCAAAAATGCAACTACCAACATCTGTTGCCATGGCTTATCGTGAGAGGAAAAATTAAGTTTTAGTCACATAACATTGGTTAATGGAAACGCTGTCAATTCTCAATATGTTTTGTGTTGACATTTATGAAGTAATACTAAAGTTTTGTGCAAATCTGTAATGGAAACCCGGCTAGCGAAGACATTTATAATGTTACAGAAAATCTGTTTTAAATAAATGCTGCTCTTTAAAAAGTAAAATGATTGCTGAAAGATCATGCGACAAATCTAAATCTAAAATTCAGCTTTACCATGACAAAAATAAATTACATTTCAATAAATTTCAATAAATATATTAAAAAGGAAAAGAGTTCTTTGAAATTGTAATAATATTTTACAATAATGGTGTTTTTACCATATTTTTTAAGCAAATAAATGCATGATTGATGAGCATAAGAGACTTCTTTCAAAAATATTTAAGAAATTTACCAACCTCTAGCTTTTGAACAGCAGTGTGCATTAAGAGCTAATTGCCTGTTGTCTTAAACTGCTGACAGCATCACAAAAACACTCATTACCTAAACACTCATGAGATAAAAACATGCATTAAACACCTTAAAAGACCACAGATAGACCTCAACACTCAGTATTTGAATCACGACAAGGGTAACAGTCAACTAACTACACTCTTAAAAATAAAGGTGCTTCACGATGTCATAGAAGAACCTTTTTTGTCTAAATGGTTTCATAAAGAACCTTTAACATATGAAGAACCTTTGTGTTTCACAGAAGGTTCTTTGTGGCGAAAGAATTTTCTTCCAAAGGGTAAAAAAGAGAAGTTCTTCTATGGCATCACTGTGAAGAACCTTTTAAAGCATGTTTATTTTTAGGAGTGTAATATGTTTGTGGATCAAACGCATTCTTACATCACAAGGCAGTGCAGTATGTTATTAGTTAACATAACAAGTGTAAATAGAACTGGAGAAGGTCAAGTGATACAATTATATGAAGTATGAGAGAGAATGGAACAGAACCACAAAACCACCAGCTATGCTTGTTATTTCACGTGTAACATAATAGAAAGGCATGCACTGGCATGCATTTTGTAGTTTTTTTTTTTTTTTTGTCATGTTTCACGTTTAAAAAAGTGAAAGTGGCTTTGTGAAGTGGCAGTTAGATTTCCCAAAATTTTATATAAATTTGCACTTTAGTTGTTGTTGCCACAGTATCAAAAAAAATAAGTTTATGATAGTCTTCAGCTCCACAATAGCTTATTAACAGATTCAAAATGTGCTGAGTGGCAAACATCTCCGTTCATCTGCGAAACAAACCGCATAAATCCGGTCTGGCTTTCCTTTTTCTATTTTAGCAGATCAGACTGTCGACATGGTCTGGTAAATATTGTTGTTTTTCACATTAATTTTTCTTTTTTCCATGAAATGATTTGTAAACAATCAAATGGTATTTCCCTCCTAGACAATTTCCATTACTGTTTAAATACTGGGGCTTGTTTGGTAATGTTTGCTCTGCATGATCTGACAGTGTTTGACAACCATATATAAGCAAGCTTTTGTTTGTTCTCCAAGGAAAACGTAAGTGTTGTAGGTAATTGTAATGGCAATGCTGTGCGGTTGTTGAAATGTTCAGAGTGGTTTTTAGGGCATTGTTAGGTGGCTGAAGAAACATCACTACTAAAATGAATGTAGATGGCTGAAACATAGTACCCATAAAAATTTCATGTCTTTCTTTTTTCAGTTGTAAAAAAATTGTTTTTTGAGGAAAACGTTTCAGCATTTTTCTCCATATAATGGACTGATATGGTGCCCCAATTTTGAACTTCCAAAATGCAGTTTAAATGCGGCTTCAAACGATCCTAAATGCAGTTTGGAAGGAGCCGAGGAAGAAGGGTCTTATCTAACAAAACAATCGGTTATTTTCATTTAAAAAATACAATTTAAATACTTTTTAATGTCAAACGCTCGTCTTGCCTTGCTCTCCCTGAACTCTGTGTATTCTGGTTCAAGACAGTTAGGGTATTTCGAAAAACTCCAATCGTATTTTCTCCGTCAACTTCAAAAATCCTTTCAAAATCATCCTACATCGCTGCAGAAGTACCGACCCAGTATTTGCAAAGTGAACATGCAAAGAAGATCAAACACCCTTAACAAAAAAGGTAAAACAGCGATATAATTTGTATTATTTTTATTAAAATAACCGATCGTTACACTAGATAAGACCCTTCTTTCTCAGCTGGGATTGTTTACAACCGTATTTGGGATCGTTTGAAGCCGCATTTAAACTGCATTTTGGAAGTTCAAAATCAGGGCACCATATCAGTCCATTATATGGAGAAAAATCCTGAAATGTTTTCCTCAAAAAACAATTTGTTTACGACCAAAGAAAGAAAGACATGAACATCTTGGATGACAAGGGGTGAGTACATTACATGTGAATCTTTGTTTTGGAAGTGGACTTCTCCTTTAAATGCAAAATATTTTAAGTGTACCTAAAGTACACTGTAAAAGAAAAAAAAAACACAATTTGTTAAGTCAACTTAAAATAATTTGTTACTGTGTCTCCTTAAAAGTTCAGTCAACTCAAATAAGTTTAGTCAACTTGAAATGTTAAGTTGTACTAAGTCAACTTAGATATTTGAGTTGACTAAACTAAAAATCTGGTTGGTTAAACTTAAAAGCAGTGCTTGTTACCCAGATGCCTTTAAATTTTAAGTTGACTCAACGCAAAATATCTAAGTTGTCACTTAGTGCAACTTAACATTTCAAGTTGACTAAACTAAAAGTTGACTAAATTTTAAGGCAGTTGGGTAACAAATTATTTTAAGTTGGCTCAACAAATTGTTTTTTTTCACAGTGTATACTTGCAATAGTTCTTTAGCACAATCAAATATACTTCAGTATATCTTTAGTTGGACTGCAGCACTACTTCTGCACAATTAAAGTGCATTAAGTACAAAATTAGTTGTTTCAATTTTAAATATACCAGTTTATTATACTAAAAGTACACTGTAAAAAACAATTTGTTGAGTCAACTTAAAATAATTTGTACCCTGGCTGCCTTAAAATTTTTAAGTTCAGTCAACTCAAAAAATGTTATTCAACTTGAAATGTTAAGTTATACTAATTGACAACAAGATATTTGAGTTGAATCAACTTAACATTTTAAGGCAGCTGGGTTACTTACCCATCTGTTAAGTTTAGCAATCACAAATATCTAAGTTGACTTAGTACAACTTAACATTTCAAGTTGACTAAACTTATTTTAGTTGACTGAATTTAAAATTTTAAGGCAGCAGGGTAACAAATTATTTTAAGATGACTCAAATTGTGTTTTTTATTTTTTACAGTGTACAATTTCAGGGTATTTTATTAAGAACATAATATGTAAATCTATTTGTAGTATACTTAGCATGAAATAAATGTATTTTAAATACATTTTAGTATATTTATATTTTTCACTAGGGCCTGAAGACTGAAAATTCAGCTTTGCCATCACAGAAATAAATGATATTATATATTAAAATACTAAAATATGTATAGTTATATTTTAAATTGTTATAATATTTCACAATATTACTATATTTACTGTATTTTTTATTAAATAAACTTTTGAATGTTAGCCTAATTTGAATTCATACTGAGATCTTTCACATTTGATTGCCAAATCAAAGCACAATTTGGTAAATTGGGAATAGTTGACCCGATTGGACCCCACTGACTTTTATTACATGGACACAAACAGTTTTCCAAAATTTCTTTTTTCATGTTTGTCAGAACAAGGAAATTATTAGTTTAGAAACAACAATCCCTTTCAGTCTTCATTTGTCCTTCACATTGCTGTCCAGGAAAAACTATTTATATTAAAATGCTCACATTTTCCATTTTGGTTTCCTATTTGCGCACTTCAGTGTTTTTCAAGGACAAATGCCACCTCTGACATGTTTTCCTTCACTTTGTAAGTATCAGTCTGCCAGTAAACAGCCCAGTAAGTGAATTACCCAAATGATTGTGGCATGATGTTGAAGTGTCCCAATGTTGCATTAGGTAACCGGCCCTCTGTGATCGCCTTGTGCTTCTTGAATTCTTCAGCAGAATTGGCAGTCGACCAAGCTATGTTTCTTACAGTTCATTTGTTTACCAACAAACAAGCTTCTCAGCGGTGCCATTGCGATGACATTCCAGACATGACCTGGTGTTAAAAACGATTCGAGACTGAATGTTCCCTATATATAACAGTCTGAGAGTTTGTCTTTTTTGGCACCTGACCGGCCGGCCCCTGTGAGCGCTCAACTAAAAGGATCAGTCGTAATGCAAGTCACAAGAGCGCCGAGGGAAAAATTAGAACTCGAGTTTCACACAGTAATGACCATACTTGGGGACTTTCAGCCGACCCTGCCATCCAAACCGAGCATTTGAGAAGAACATAGTCTTTTATGGGTTGAAATTGTTGATAAGAAGTTCCTAAAACTGTTTTTTTCTTCCCTCTGTCATCTTTTTCATGGAAGAAGAAATGTTCTTGATGCAAGGAAGCACAAACTGCAGTTCAAACACATTCCCACGAGTGCTGTAAGATTTTATTGTTAGCTTTTCCTTCTGGCTACGTCCTGTGCAGAAACTGAAATGAACACTAAGCAGAAAGTTTCTCCTGAGTAAGCAAACACCCTGGGCCTCAACTGCAGAGCACAGTAGAGCCAAATCTATAAGAATCAAGAACGAGCCTTTAAATGGTTTCTCTTCGACTCGTCTCCAAGCTCTTATGGGATTTCGATAATACATAGAGCACGTCGCCGGCGTTTATCTTCACTCTTGATGTAAATGTCTTCTCTGAGCTGAACCAAAATGAACAAGCATTCATTTTAATGACATGATTTTGACAGTAAAGAACGCTTCCATTACACCGTATCTGACACATGAAAAATAATGATGCAGGTCTTTTTGGAGAGCTCGGAAACGGTTGGCCAGCTTCTTTCTGCTTACAAGAAAAAGAGTGTATTTTGATATTTTTTGGCACATACGTATATCCATATGTTGTTTTGTTAGGAGAATGTCGTCCTCAGTGTTTGTGGTAGTTATGGCTCTTTATTTTATTTTCAAATTCAAAACTAAACCAATATATTATACCAATAATAATTTTTATTATACCGATTATCGGCACCAGTATTAAGTATTTTTACGGTTATCTGTATTGGTCATTTTCAAAACCGATTTGCAGAATTTAAAAGCATTTAAAGAAAGTTTTTGTCAGAGCCCTTGTTATTCTTAATTTTGATATTAATTTTCATTTTTACACCATACATATATATCGGTTTAAAATATTGGTTATCAGTCTACTTGATCTGTAAAAATCGGTATCGGTACCGTTTTTTAATTTTTTTACAAAACTTTTTCCCTAACGTATGTTCTAGGTGCATCATATATGTTCTTTTATAAAAATCAGCATTTTATAATGTCAGCATTGCATGGAACATTTAATAGACAATGACTGGCACAAATCTGAAAATGACAAACTTACTTACAGCATACAATATAATAAAAATACACTTTTATTTTTAGTATATTTTATTTAGTATAATATATTTTTAGTTCCTAATGTGCAAACAATATTTAAATGAAACCTAATAAGAAAAAACACATTTGAGTGCACTGAAAATTTTTTAAAACATACAAGTTTTAAATTTTGAAATAGAATAACTGAAAATAGCATTTTCTATTAGAATGTACTCTCAAAATCTCTTTTTTTAACTTACAACATCAAAAATATTTTTTTATGGTGTACATATGACTGTTTTCAGCTCGAAAAATATAAAAGTGGAACCTCAGAGAAAAAGCACTAATAAAAACCACTTTATGTATAACCACTTTAAAACAACAGCAACAAAAAAATAGTAATTACAGTAAATGTTGAATTAAAAACCTTTAAGGAATGAAATGTTTCAGTGAGCTTCATCTTATTAATCAGTGTCTTTCACAATGGAAATATCTAGTAAAACTAAAAATGATCTATGTGGATCAGACAAAAGTGTTATATAAAAATTATTTTTTGGAACGTTTTATAGACAATGATTGGATGGAATTTAAAAATGAACAACTTTATAGCATACAATAAAATAAAAATACACTTTTATTTTTAGTATATTTTATTTAGTACAGTATATTTTTAGTTTCTAATGTAAAAACAATATTTAAATGAAACCTAATAAGAAAAAAACATTTGAGTGCATTGAAAAATTTTTGTACATACAATTTTGAAATTTTACATTTTGAAATAGAATAACTGAAAATAGTATTTTCTATTAGAACATACTCTCAAAATCTTTTTTTTTTTAAACTTACAACATCAAAAATATTTTTTTACAGTGTACATATGACTGTTTTCAGCTCAAAAAATGTAAAAGTGGAACCTCAGAGAAAAAGTAAAGTACTAATAAAAACAGCATATATGACCATTTAAAAAAAAAAAAAAGTACAGTAATTGTAATTTTTTTCATGTTGAATTATAAACCTTTAAGGAATGCAATGTTTCAGTGATTTTCATTTTATTAATAAGTGTCTTTCACAATGGAAATATCTAGTAAAACTAAAAATGATCTATGTGGATCAGACAAAAGTGTCTTATAAAAATAATTTTATAGACAATGAGTGGCACAGAATTTAAAAATAAAGAACTTTATAGCATACAATAAAATAAAAATACACTTTCATTTTTAGTACTTTTATAGTATAGTATATTTTTAGTTTCTAATGTGCAAACAATATTTAAATAAAAACCTAATAAGACAAAAAAAAATGTTTTTACATACGATTTTGAAATTTAGAAGTAGAAAATTGTATTTTCTTTTAGAAGGTACTCTAAAATTTTTTTTTTTTAAACTTCCAACATCAAAAATATTTTTTACAGTGTACATATGACTGTTCTCAGCTCGAAAAGACTTAAAAGTGGAAGCTCAGAGAAAAAGCACTAATAAAAACAACAATGTATGGCCACTTTAAAAAAAAAAAAAAAAAAAAAACACAGTAATTGTCATTTGAATTAAAAACCTTTAAGGAATGAAAAATGTTTCAATGAGTTTCATCTTATTAATAAGTGTCTTTCACATCTAGTAATATTAGTTTTTTAAAATGATTTATGTGCATCATACAAAAATATCTTTTATAAAAAAAAAAACATTTTATGAAACATTTTATAGACAATGATTGGCACAGAGTTTGAAAATAAAGAGCTTTATAGCATACAATAAAATAAAAATACACTTTTATTTTTAGTATGTTTTATTTAGAATAGTATATTTTTAGTTTCTAATGTGCAAACAATATTTAAATAAACTTAATAAGAAAACTTTTCATTGGGTCGTAGAAGGTCACATACCTCATGTTTACATGCAATATGAACACAAGTGACATTTTTTTTCACTTAACTCTTCACCTGATGTTAATGAATGACCAGTGGCTGTGAAGAGAACCGACATAATCATTTCAGCTGACTCGACCGATGGCACCGCACCAAGCTGCAAAACAGGCGGTTTTAATAGTGGTATAACAGCACGTCACTGTAGACTGCCGTCCCGAAGCCCAGGATGTTTTCTGTGGAAAATGGAAAATACTTTACATAAGTATCTCACAACAGGAAGAGCTTTCACATAACACCAAATGTTCACATGTGTTTCCTCTTCATCAGCGCATTGCACTAAAGTCATATTTAGCCCATATTTGTACTTGTTAGATGTAGTATGAAAACACTCTGTAACTTCCTTTCCAGTTCAAAAATACGAAACAGCTTGTTTTGAATGTCTGCAACTTTCTTATTTTAGACAAATGAAAATATTTGAGTACATGATCATTCGCAGTTATACATCAACATGTGTTCAGTCTAAAACCTCATGTAAACTATTATGAAAAATGTGTGTAGATACAACTTTTATTCAAAAATTGGTAGTAAAGATAGGCACACATTGAATTAAACATGAAATTTTAAAGTAGAATAACTAAAATTGTAAAACGTACTCCAACAATCTCTCAAATCGCTCAAATTTGCAACATCAAAAGTATTTTTAAAGTGTATGTATGAATGTTTTTATTAAAAGTTGATTCTCAGAGAATAAATACTAATAAAACATATCATATAACCCCTTTAAAGGAGTGAAAAATGTTTTAAATTAATGACATCTTATTAATAAGTGTCTTTCACAATTGAAACATCTAGTAAAACTAGTTTTTAAAAAATGATCCTGCCACATTTTTTTGTGCTCAGTCCTGTTTAGGCTTTTATATATATATATATATATATATATATATATATAGGTATATTTATTTAAACACACTCAGTCCTTCAGCAAATCGCTGAACTGTTACCCCACCCAAAAAAGCTGTAAATTTCTCTCGCCAATAGGTAAACCTTTGACCCAGTGACTCCACTGCCTTCCACTGCCACCTTTGTTGGGTATTACTTTGACCTAGTTGAGGGCCCATTTGGAGGCTTTTAGTCATTTCTGGCAGGATGCAAAACAAGGATGTTGTGTGTGCCTATTCAAATATTATTCATTTGAATATGAAGGGTACGAGGGGAACAAGAGCGTCATGCAAAAGTGAAATCACGTAACTCCATTATTGATTCACGGCTACAGCTTTTACATGCTTGTTTGGGTTTGTTTTATTTAAAGCCAAAGTAAATAACATGTAGGGCTGGAAGTATTTTGTATAGACATATAGTATTCATATATAGCATTGCTCTCTATGGTTTGCTTTCATGGGTTTTTTAACAAGTAAACATTGCATGTTTTGTCTGGTGAACTATCGATGACTAATGTTTAAAGTCTATAGTTGGTAGTATCTTACCACTGATAAACAAATCACTTCTCCTCTGACTCATTTCTGAAGATACTGTGCAGACTTTACCCGGTCTTACTTTCACTTATTTTTTACTTTTACTTGTTTTGTCTTGTTTTCCATGACAAATATCTAAAAATATCGAAAAATTAAGATTTACTTGAGACGCAAATAGACTCAAAATATGAAATCTTGTTTTCTTAAAAAAAACAAAAAAACTACATGTAAATTAAGTGAGTTTAATCTTAAAACAAGACAAAATATTAACTTAAAGGGGACCTATTATGCCCCTTTTTACAAGATGTAATATAAGTCTCAGGTGCCCTCCAGAATGTGTCTGTGAAGTTTCAGCTCAAAATACGCCACTGATCATTTATTATATCATTTTGAAAATGCTCATATTGAGTGGAAGCAGAAACTGTTTTCATGCATGTCTCTTTAAATGTAAATGAGCTGCTGCTCCCCGCCTCCTTTTCCAGAATAGGGCTGTGCCTTTACAGCTCATACCTCAGATACTCAGCCAAAAACGTCTGTTTGGTTTTGATTATCATGTCTATCGCGCTGACAAAATGCATTTTAAAGCCATACCAGTTTAAACTTTTAATATAGGGTTTTCTGAGCACACATATTTGAAGCACGCGCACAAAAAGAGGTTGTCACACTGCATGTGAGTATTAAACTAAGTTCTCTTTCATGTCTTATTGCGCTTAAACTGTCAAACACACACAAGTTGATGTTAAAAACACACAGGAGTACAAAAACAGTCGGTTATATCTGTGAATGTAAACAGCTGGAAAAGAAATCGCATGTTTATATTAGATCTGTGTGGCAGCAGCTTAATATATAGTAAGTAAATCAATAAATCCACTACTCTATTTTCTCCTCTGAGGCTGGGACTCTAAATAGTGTTCTGTGCTCGTCTGTGCAGCCAAAGTGGTAGATGCACCAGGGTCTCGATTATAGCACTTAAATATGGAAAAAGTCAGATTTTTATGATATGTCCACTTGAATGTACTAAAATAATTACAACTAAAACTGAAATAAAATTCATAAAAAGCACTTACATATTTGTTTTGTGACACCATCAAACTTAGCAAACAAGAGTTTTGCAGAATGAGGGTTACCCTCTTGACAGTGAGAAAAAACAGCCACAGCACAGTGGTCAAAAACAAGATACATTCATCAGGAGGATTTTGGCTGTGGGCCCTGTCATATTGTGTGTGAGATTCATGGTGAGTTAAATGTCGTGTTGTTTGTTGTGCAGGTGCTGGAGAGTTTTAAGATCATGGACTACAGTCTGCTGTTGGGGGTGCACGTTCTGGACCAGAGTCACAGAGAAGGAGACGTCAACATTGTGGACGGGAAGAGGACCGTGGGACAGAAAGTTCTTTACTCCACCGCCATGGAGTCTATTCAGGGAGACGGCAAGGCAGCCGAAGCTTTGACTACCGACGACACGTGAGTCCCCTACATTAAAACTAGTAAATATGTATACAGTATATTTACAGTTGAGGTCAAAAGTTTATGAATATGCAGTGTGTTAATTATTTTATATAGTCTACAAGTAAAAATAATAGTTGAATTTATAAAAAATTGCCCTGTTGAAAAGTTTACACATGCTTGATTCTTAAAACTGTGTTACCTGAATGATCCACAGCTGTGGTTTTTTTTAATGATAGTTGTTCATGAGTTTGTCCTGAACAGTTAAACTGCCCGCTGTCCTTCAGAAAAATCCTACAGGTCCCACAAATTCTTTGGTTTCTCAGCATTTTTGTGTATTCAAACCCTTTTCAACAATGACTGTATGATTTTGAGATCCATCTTTTCACACTGAGGAAAACTGAGAGACTCATATGCAACTATTACAAAAGGTTCAAACGCTCACTGATGCTCCAGAAGGAAACACGATGCGTTAAGTGAAAACTTGAAAACTTTTTGAATTTGAAGATCAGGGTAAATGTAACTTATTTTGTCTTCTGGGAAACATGTAAGTATCTTCTGTAGCTTCTGAAGGGCAGTACTAAATGAAAAAAAAAAAAGATATTTAGGCAAAATAAGCAAAATGTGCACATCTCCATTCTGGTCAAAAGTTTACACCCCTGGCTAAAAATGCATTGTTTTTCCTTCTGGAGCATCAGTGAGTGTTTGAACCTTCTGTAATAGTTGCATATGAGTCCCTCAGTTGTCCTCAGTGTGAAAAAATGGATCACAAAATCATAGTCACTGATGGAAAGGGATCAAATACACAAAAATGCTGAAAACCCCAAAAATTTGTGGGACCTGAAGGATTTTTCTGAAGAACAGCAGGCAGTTTAACTGTTTAGGACAAACAAGGGACTCATGAACAACTATTACTACAAAAAAACACAGCTGTGGATCATTCAGGTAAACAACACATTATTAAGAATCAAGTGTATGTAAACTTTTGCACAGGGACATTTTTATAAATTCAACTACTATTTTCTCTTGTGGACTATATGTAAACATCTTTGATGTGAAATATATTACTCAGGTCAGTACTAAATAAAAAATAACATGTATTTTGTATGATCCCTCTTACTCGGTAAAATCAAGTTTTAAGTTTCAAGTTTGTTTTATTTGTATAGCACATTTACAAACAGCATGCACGGCTGACCAAAGTGCTGAACAGATGAAGACATAGAACACGAATACCAAACCAAACCATAAACTCACAAAGAATTAAAAGCCAAAGAAAAGAAGTAAGTTTTAAGAGATGATTTAAAAACAGTTAAAGACTGTGCCGATCTAATATAGGCTGGAAGGCTATTCCACAGCCTAGGGCCAGCAACCGCAAAAGCTCTATCCCCTCTATGCTTTAACCTTGATCTGGGGACAGAGAGAAGTCTTTGATCACCAGACCTCAAATTTCGTGTAGGATTGTATGGATAAAGTTGATCAGACAGATAGCTCTGTGCCACATTGTTTATAGATTTAAAAACATAAAGAAGAATTTTAAACTCAATTCTAAAATGTACATGTAACCAATGCAATATTTTCAGAATTAGAGTGACGTGATCAAATTTACGTTGCCCTTTGAAGAATTTAGCAGCGGCATTTTGCACTAATTGAAGTCGAGCAATGGAAGATTTAGAAATGCCAAAATAAAGAGAGTTGCAGTAATCTAAACGAGATGTAATAAGCGCATGGATAGCAATCTCTAAAGTTTTCACAGAAAGAAAAGATTTAGTTTTGGAAAAGAGGCGTAACTGAAAAAAGCAGGAACTAATAACCGCATTTATCTGCTTATCAAATTGTAGACTCTGATCCCAGAAAACACCTAGATTCTTAATGCAGGAAGAAGTAAAAGGGGCAAAATAGTCCAAATCAATGCTTCTGCTCCCTAGATTCTGACTAGGGCCAAAGACTATAAAATAATTAACATTTTACAGATTCTGCAAGGTGTATGTAAACTTTTGACTTCAACTGTATATTTAATTTTAATGGTGAAATGGCTTGTCTTGACCTTATAATGTTTTTGTGAGATTTCCCAACCACTAATAACATAATATAATGTAAACACAATGTTTCTTTTTACGCAGAATGGGAGGCATTCCTGCAAAAACACACAGGGATGAGAAACTACTTATTTTTCTAGGCATTATCGACATCTTGCAGTCTTACAGGTAAGACTGGTGTCAGATTACAACAAACCCCAGAGCCCAAATGTCATGTTACACACCGGCTTACAGCATATTAGCTCAATGCAGCGTCTTTAAATGAAGTCTCTCATCCCTGACGAGATCTCTCGCTCTCATTTCCCACCCAGATTCATTAAGAAGCTGGAGCACTCCTGGAAGGCACTCGTCTATGATGGTGTAAGTCTATACGTCTCTGCTCTCTTCGTTTATGAATAGACTATTCATACCGCTGAGGGAATTAAAGACGCTTCCTGGTTTGATTGTCTTGTATTCGCTTTCTCCTAGGATACGGTGTCTGTGCACAGACCGAGTTTCTATGCAAACAGATTTCTCAAGTTCATGAGCTCCAGAGTATTCAGAAAGATACAGCGTAAGTCAACAATATGAGCTAATTAATTCAGTATGCAAATATTACATAATCACAAAAGGTTACGTTTTGAATGTTGATCAATATGCAATTTGCATCTGCAAAATTTGATAATGCCTAATAAGGTCTCATTTGTTAACATTAGTTAATGCTTTAGTTGGCATGAACTATAAGCAGTACATTTTTACAGCACTTATTTACCTTTACTGGTGTGAAAATATGGTTGTACAATTCTTGAAAACATTCTTTTTTTGTTCATGTTCAAAATGCTTACAGTAATTTTAACAGATGCAACATAAAATGTGCTAGTAAATGTAGAAATGAATTAAAACCAATTTAAAGAAGTGCATTGCAAGCAATGGAATTATAATTAGAATTAATCTAATTAATAATTGTAAAAACATAATGATCACATACAAACTTCCTGTCAATGACAAAGTTGCATCAATATTGTTGCTCGACCGTCATTCTTTTTCAACTTAAGTTTCATTACTAAGAATATTTCAAAACAACATTACATCAGTGCACACAACGGCAGAACTTCTCTTTCCTCTTTCTAATGATTTACAAGAAGTCAGCAACTGTAATTCACCCCTTAATCTGATTTTTATAAGCCAAATTAAAATAGCAGAAGGTAGATTTATTTTTATCCCTTTTAATAAAGTTAGACAGCAGACCAAGATTTCATTTCATGGTCTAATTGTCTGCTGCCAGGTAATAGTTAGGGGAGAGTTACATCATCATATTTTGAGTTCATTTAGGGCAGTGTCCATAATTAGTCTCTTTGTCGCACATCCAGCAAATCGCTTCTCCCCGAGCAAGAGGGCGCGGAACTCCATATCGGCGCTGAAGTGCTCTTCTCAAGAGGTGCTGTCCTCGCAGAAGGAGGAAAAGCCAGAGGAGAGGACGGACAGACTTGGAGGAGCCCGTAGTCTTGCCAGTCTGGATGGACAAGGTGGGCGGCACTGACTAAATGAAAACGGTTGATTTTAGGGCTAGAGGGCTTGTCACATGTGAAAATATTATATGAGAGATAGTTCAACCAAAAATGAAAATTCACAGATGATTTACTCTCCCTCAAGCCATTCTAGGTGTATATAACTTTCTTCATTCGGATGAATACAATCAGAGTTATATTAAAAAATGTCCTGGCTCTTCCACGCTTTATAATGGAAGTGAATGGGTGTTGAGATTTTGGAAGTCCAATAAAGCGCATCCATCCATCATAAAAAGTGCTCCAAACAGCTCCAGGGGGTTAATAAAGGCCTTCTGAAGCAAATCGATGCATTTGTGTAAGAATAATATCCATAGTTATAACTTTATAAACTACGGTGGCGTTTTAGTGCCACGTAAAAAAAAAACAAAAAAAACAAATTGATGAAATTAAAGTCATAATATTTCGAGAATAAAGCCAAATTACGAGAATAAAGTTGAAATATTACGAGAATAAAGTCGAAATTATGAGAATAAAGTTAAATACTTGTCAAAATCTGTCAGTACCAAAGTATCAAAGCACAAAGCTTATTGCTATTATTAGGTGGCTGTACTTCTTGTAATTTAGACTTTATTCTCGAAACATTTCAACTTTATTCCCGAAATATTTTGACATTAGTCTCGTAATTTCGACGTTGTCCTCAAAACATTTCGATTTGCATGCACAGGCTATACTCTCAAAACATTAAAACTTTAAATGCTATGATTTAATTCTCGTAATTTTGAATTTATTCTCGAAACTTTTCAACATTATTCTCGGAATTTTAAGGTTATTCTCAAAACATTTCGATTTGCATGCACAGGCTATACTCTCAAAACATTTAAACTTTAAATGCTATGATTAAATTCTCGTAATTTTGACTTTATCCTCAAAACATTTTGACTTTATTCTCGAAACATTTCGACTTTATTCTCAAAACATTTCGACATTATTCTCAAAACATTTAGACTTTATCCTCAAAACATTTTGACTTTATTCTCGAAACATTTCGACTTTATTCTCGAAACATTTCAACTTTATTCTTGTAATTTTGACTTTATTCTCGAAATATTTTGACTTTATTAGGACAGTGAAAGCTAGAGATTACGGTTTATAAAGTTTTAAATACCAATATTTTTCTTACACAAATGCATCAAATCACTTCAGAAAGCCTTTATTAACCCCCTGGAGCTGTGTGGAGCACTTTTATGATGGATGGATGCACTTCCTTGGTCTTCAAAATCTCAACAGCCATTCACTGCCATTATAACCTTGGAATAGTCAGGACATTTTTTTAATATACCTTTGATTGTATTCTTCTGAAAGAAGAAAGTCATATACACCTAGGATGGCTTAAGGGTAAGTAAATCATTTGGTAATTTCCTTTTTAGGTGAACTATCCCTTTAAGTTTCAAGTTTTCACATTGTACATCTGTAAACCATGAATTAAAGGAATAGCTCACCCAAAAATGAAAGGTTTGTCATCATTTACTCGCTTATCATTTGCTCAACGTTCCAAACCTGTATGAGTTTCTTTCTTCTGCTGAAGACAGAAGAAAATACCTTGAAGAATGTTCCAAAACCAAACTGTTGACAGTAGCCATTGACTTCCATACTATAGAAAAAAGTTATATGGAAGTCAATGACTACAGTCAGCTGTTTGGTTATCAACATTCTTTAACATGTCTTGTGTTGGAAGTGGAGAGTGACAGAATTGTCATGTTTGGGTGAATTATCACTTTAATGTTCTTATTTGCATATTTATGAGGTCAACAACATTATCCAGGGTTAAAAATAGCATTAGTCTGGGTTTAAAATGACACCCTGGGTTAAGTGCAGTGTAAAAAGCCCTTCATTTGCATCCTATGGCATCACCAATGAAGAATGGTGACATTTAGTTGCAAGCTCTGTCACGGTTGGCATACACAAGCAGGAAGTGTCTGCTTTTTTTTCATGCAGTATCATTTGGAAAAACCCTGAAAACTGAGTTGCCAACCAAGACAGTCATTTTTTTCCAGACAGTCATGTCTTCCTCATTCAAATCACATTTGCTACCTGAATACAAACCTTAGTGCTCAGTGGCAGAAGTTACCAACGTCCTTGCGTTGACTTTTTGCACTGCAGTATTAGTCATCGGCTCAGAGCTGCTGCTGGGTATGAATTATAATAAAAAATGTGATATCTTACCATTCAAAAGTTAGGGATCAGTAAGTTTTATGAAAAAAATTTTAAACATTTATTCAGGAAGGATTCATTAAATTGAGCAATTCATTAAATCTGTTTTAAATAAATGCTGTTCTTTTGGAACATTATTCATCACGGAATCCTGAAAAACGTATCATGATTTCCACTTTTTTTTTAAGCAGCTCAATCATTGATAATAATAATAATAAATGTGCTTCAGCACCAAATTAGCATATTAGACTGATTTCTTTAGGATCATGTGACACTGAAGACTGGAGTAATGATGCTGAAAATGTAGCTTTGATCACTGGAATAAATTTTAAAATATATTCAAATAGAAAATGGTTATTTTAAATTATAATAATATTTCACAATATTACTTTTTTACTCTATCAAATAAATGTCGCCTTGCTAAGTGTAAGAGACTTCTTACAAATATATTAATATTCTGGTGACTACTTAAAGGAGAAGTCCAGTTTCAAAACAAAGATTCACATAAAATGTACTCACCCCATTGTCATCCAAGATGTTCATGTCTTTCTTTCTTCAGTGGTAAAGAAATTATGTTTTTTGAGGAAAACATTTCAGAATTTTTCTTCATATAATGGACTGATATGGTGCCCCGATTTTGAACTTCCAAAATACAGTTTAAATGCGGTTGTAAACGACCCCAGCCGAGGAAGAAGGGTCTTATTTAGCGTAACGATCGGTTATTTTCATTAAAAAAAAAAAAACAATTTAAATACTTTTTATTCTCAAACACTTGTCTTGCCTTGCTCTTGTTGAACTCTGTGTATTCTGGCTCAAGACAGTTAGGGTATGTTGAAAAACTCCAATCGTATTTTCTCCCTCAACTTCAAAAATCATTTCAAAATCATCCTACATTGCTGCAGAAGTACCGACCCAGTGTTTGCAAAGTGAACATGCAAAGAAGAACAAATACCCTTAACAAAAAAGGTAAAACAGCGATATAGGACAATTTTGAATTTGAGGGAGAACATGAGATGGGAGTTTTTCGACATACCCTAACTGTCACGAACCGGAACAAACACAGTTTAGGCAGAGTGAGACAAGACGAGCGTTTGAGATTAAAAAGTATGTAAATTGTATTATTTTTATGAAAATAACCAATCGTTTCGCTAGATAAGACCCTTCTTTCTCGGCTGGGATCGTTTACAACCGTATTTTGTGATCGTATGTGAATCTTTGTTTAGGAAGTGGCCTTCTCTTTTAATGTAATGTGCTGTCATCATAAAATACATGTTTCCTCCCAGTCGCCTCATGTGATGTTTTTTATCATCTCATACCACAGTGTTCTGGTCCCATAACCGTCCTGACCTGGTCCCTCAGACTCCTTACCCGTATGAAGCCTCTTCCTTGAACCACACCCTCTCCCCGCCCTCTATTTACGTCACAGATCGGTACCGGGAGACCAGATCAAATGAAAGGTGACACCTTTCACACACATCTCACAAACCTTCAAACCCATAAACCCGACACACACCTGTTACCTTCTCACATCTCCACTTCTGTTCCCTCCACATAGAAGTAGTTGAACTAAAATATGAAAATTCAGTCATCATTTACCAAACACATTTGACCTTTTTCCGTGGAACACAAATGGAGATTTGTTTTTAGTCGCACAGTCATAATGAATGGGGACTAAGTCTTTCTGGCTTCAGATGGTGGCAAAAGCACCATAAAAGTATCGTAAAAATAACCATATGACTCGTGCATCATATGATTGTGAACTTTATGAGATGAACAGACCACAATTAAAGTGCTTTTGCTTGGATCATCATCTTTGAACCACAGTGAGTTGAACTCAAGAACCAGAGTAGTTAAATTCATTAATGTCACTCAGAGCAGTTTTGTGAACTGAATCATTTGATTCATTGACAAGATCTGACTCAGAAGAATGAGTCCTACACAAATCAGCTTTGCTACTTCTCTCATTTACACACCAAGTAAAGCTAGATGTCATTTTTTTTTTTTTTTTTGGTCATTTGATTTCAGTTTTAATTTGAATAGACTACTTTTATGGTGCATTTGAGTCCTTTTTTGAGCCTGAAAACCTTAATTTATTGTAACTGCATTAAAAAATTAATGAATCATTTAGAGCAATTTTGTTAACTGAATCAGTTGATACATTAAAAAGATTCAGGTTACACTGAGTTTCAAGTTGTACAGACTACTTTTATGGTGCATTTGAGTCCTTTTCAAAGCCCAGAAACATCCATTTATCATTAATTGCATTGCAAAGAGCAACAGATACTTCAAAATTCTTCAAATACTTCAAAATGTTGCGGTTCAATTCATTAATGAATCATTTACAGCGATTTTGCTAACTAAATCAATTGATACAATTAGATTAAATTCAAAAGAATCATTCCTTTACAAATCAAACTTATCTCATGGAGATACACACTAAAGAGAGCTAGATATCATAATTTCTGTCATTTGATTTGAGTTTCAAGTTGTTTAGACCTAATTTTATTGTGTGTTGAGTCTTTTTTAAAGCCTAAAACATCCATTTATTCACAAAAAAAAAAGGTTTAAGAATAACACAGGGGTTAAGTAAATAATGACAAACCAGATCAGTTCAATTCATAAATGAATCATTCAGAGCAATTTTTGTTAGCTAAATTAACTGATACATTGAAAAGATTCAGTTCAAAGGAATCATTCCTTCACAAATCAAACTTATCACATGGAGATACACACCAAAGAGAGCTAGATATCATAATTTCTGTCATTTAATTTGAGTTTCAAGTTGTATAGACCAATTTTATTGTGTTGAGTCCTTTTTGATGCCTAAAAACATCAATTTATATTAATTGCATCAAAGAGAGCAAAAAAAAAATGAAAATACCTTTAAATACTTCAGACTTTTGTGTTCCACTGAAAAAAAGTGTTAAGAATAACACAAGGGTTAAGTAAATAATGACAAACCAGATCAGTTCAATTCATAGATGAATTATTCAGAGCAATTTTGTTAACTGAATCTGCTAATACATTGAAAAGATTCAGTTTAAAAGAATCATTCCTTCACAAATCAAACTTATCTCATGGAGATACACACCAAGGAGAGCTAGATATTATAATTTCTGTCATTTGATTTGAGTTTCAAGTTGTATAGACTATTTTTATGGTGTGTTTGAGTCCTTTTTGAAGCCCAAAAACATCCATTTATTGTAATTACATTAAAAACAGCAACAAATCCTTCAAAATCCTTCAAATACTTAAAAATTGTGTTCCACTGAGGAAAGAAAGTCAAATTGATTAGGAATAACATAAGGGTTGAGTAAATATTGACCAAACCAGATCAGTTCAATTCATTAATGAATAATTCAGACCGATTTTGTTACGTGAATCAGTTGATACATTGAAAAGATTCAGTAAAAAAAAAAATCATTCCTTCTGATCTCATGGAGTTACAGACCAAGGAGAGCTAGATATCATACTTTTCGTCATTTGACTTGAGTTTCAAGTTGTATAGACTACTTTTATGGTGCATTTGAGTCATTTTTTTAACCTAAAAACCTTCATTTATTGTAATTGCATGGAAAAGAGCAACAAATACATTAAAATCATTTTGAGTTCAACTTAAGAGAGAAAGTGAAATGGCATAGAAATGACATGAGGTTTGAGCAAATAATGACAACCCAGATCAATTCAACTCAACAATGAATCATTCAGAGCAATTTTGTTAACTAAATCTATTGATACATTAAAAAAATTCAGTCCAAAAGAATCATTCATTCACAAATCAAACTTACCTCATGGAGATACAGGTAAAGGAGAGCTAGATATCATTGTTTCTGTCATTTGATTTGAGTTTCAAGTTGTATACTTTTATGGTGCATTTAAGTCCCTTTTGAAGCCTAAAAACCTTCATTTATTATAACTGCATGGAAAGGAGCAACAAATACTTCAAAATCTTTTAAATACTTCAAAATGTTGTGTTCCACTGAAGAAAGAAAGTGAAATGGGTTAGGAATAACATGAGGGTTGACTAAGTAATAACAAACCAGATCAGTTCAACTCAACAATGAATCATTTAGAGCGATTTTGTTAACTGAATCAATTGATACATTGAAAAGATTCAGTTCAAAAGAAAATCAAACTTATCTCATGGAGATACACACCAAGCTGAGCTAGATATCATGATTTTTGTCATTTATTTGAGTTTCAAGTTGTATAGACTACTTTTATGGTGTGTTTGAGTCCTTTTTGAAGCTTAAAACATCCATTTATTGTAATTACATTGAAAACAATACTTCAAAATCCTTCAAATACTAAAAAATGTTGTGTTCCACTGAAGAAAGAAAGTGAAATGGGTTAGAAATAGCAGGAGGGTTGAGTAAATAATGACAAACCAGATCAGTTCAAATTTATTAATGAATCATTCAGAGCAATTTTGTTAACTGAATCAACCATCGAAAAGATTCAGTTCAAAAAAATCATTTCTGTACAAATTCAACTTTACCACTTATCCCATGGAAATACACACCAAGGAAAGCTAGATATTATACTTTTTCCCATTTTATTGATTTTCAAGTTGTATAGACTACTTTTATAGTGAGTTTGAGTCCTTTTCGAAGCCTTAAAACTTATTTATTGTAATTGCATGGAAAAGAGCAGCAAATATTTTAAAATCCTTTTGTTTTCCACTGAGGAAAGAGTTAGGAATGGCATGAGGGTTGAGTAAACGATAACAAATATTTAATTTTTGTGTAAACTATTCCTTTACGTAACCAAGCCACCCTGTATGTAGTCAAACAAAGTCACAATGTAACACTTGGAGATCGATTTCTTATATCCTGCTACAACGTGAGCAGCTGACCAGGTGCTGTCATGCTACACTTGCTCTGCTGCTCGATTCTTTGTGTTTGGTTTTCACTGATCTCCTCACCTTTGACACACACCTGTTTTAAGAGGAATTCCTGTGAAAAGACCTCATAAATATTTCACCTGCTTGCTAAGGATGAATATAATGGCAGTATTGTTTTATGACACAAAAGGGGGCATTCGGTGTTCCTCAGCTAGAACAATGATTATATTGAGTTAAAAGAGTTTTTCAGATGCTATCTTGTTGACTTAATCAACATAATAGGTTAATTAGAGGTGGTTGCTAAGGCAAACATAACTGTTGCTATTGCTCACATTTAATGTTAGGGACAGTAAGTTTGGGGTCAGTAAGATTTTGTAAACGGTTTTATGCTCACCAAGGCTGCATTTATTTGATTAAAAACACTGAAAATTGTGAAAAAATGTGAAATATTATTCCAATTTAAAGTATTGGTTCTCTGTTTGAATATACACTGACCAAAATTATAAACGCAACACTTTTGTTTTTGTTTTCATGAGCTGAACTCAAAGATCTAAGACTTTTTCTATGTACACAAAAGGCCTATTTCTCTTAAATATTGTTCACAAATCTGTCTAAATCTGTGTTAGTGAGCTTTCCCTTTGCCGAGATAATCCATCCACCTCACAAACTGGGAAGCTCATCTGCATGCTGATCGTCCTTATCGGGGTCTCGGCCTGACTGCAGTTTGACGTCGTAACCAACTTGAGTGGGCAAATGCTCACATTCGATGGCGTCTGCCACTTTGGAGAGATCTTCTCTTCATGGTTTTCACTGTACAGGGCAGATGGCAGACAGCGTGTATGGCGTCGTGTGGGTGAGTGGTTTGCTGATGTCAACAATCGAGTGGCCCATGGTGGCGGTGGGGTTATGGTATAGGCAGGCGTATGTTATGGACAATGAACACAGGTGCATTTTACTGATGGCATTTTGAATGCATAGAGATACTGTGACGAGATCCTGAGGCCCATTATTGTGCCATTCAACCACGACCATCACCTCATGTTGCAGCATGATAATGCACGACCCAATGTTGCAAGGATCTGTACACAATTCCTGGCAGCTGAAAACATCCCAGTGTGTGGGATGGATGGATTATCTCGGCAAAGGAGAAGTGCTCACTAATACAGATTTAAAACAATATTTGAGAGAAATAGGTCTTTTGTGTACATAGAAAAAGTCTTAGATCTTTGAGTTCAGCTCATGAAAAATGGGGGCAAAAACAAAAGTGTTGCGTTTATAATTTTGGTCAGTGTATTTTGAAATGTAATGTATTTCTGTGATGCAAAGCTGAATTTTCAGCATCATTACTTCAGTCTTCAGTGTCACACGATTCTTCAGAAATCATTCTAATATGCTCATTTACATTTTTTTCAGGATTTTTTAATAAATAGAAAGTCACTTTTGATCAGTTTAATGTGTTCTTGTTGAATTAAAGTATTCATTTCTTTCAAAAAACATCTTACTGACCTCAGGCAGTAAAAGCGTTTGATGAAGTCCAGGGTGAGCCTGTGTTAATGAACACCCTTAGCGTCTGAAATGTGTCACATGCCCAAAGTGCTTTATGTTCATGAGGTGAACAAGGGTCTGGTTGCCATGGCAGCAATAACGCAAGAGATTATTGCAGGCAATAAAAACATAAGCACATTCCAAAGTGGATATAGATGGCCAGCGCTCATCTGAAATGTGTCACGGTAATGATGAGAAATATTCCCGCTGAAATGCTTTCTGTTTTAGTCTCCCTCTCTCTGTCTCACACACGGCCACCCGTATTCCCTCAGACCAGTTGTGGCATTTATGAGGCCACCAGCTTTGCTTCATATTCATCCGTCATGTTCTAAGGACTCTTAATTTGTCCTTGAGATTGTTCATGCTGTTCTTCTGATTCACTGCTGTTGTTTGCTTTCAGATGTGCCTGCTCAACTTTTACATTGGAGGACAGCGCCATCTGTCTGACGTCAGAGCAAAGCACCATGGACATCGACAGAGATGACGACTCAGTGCTGGATGTCTACTTTGTGAGTTTGCGCAGTCAATTGCATCTCAAGGGATCTGTGGATCTTAGTCAGGTCATATTGTCCTGTTTTTTGCAATTATTTTCAGTGTTTCATTGACTTAATTATCAATACCAGTGGTACACAACCATGGTGCACAACCAATTATTAATACCATGGTACACTATACTTTTATCCCTCACAGCCTTATTTTCACTCACATTAAATTAAATTAAATTAAATATGATGTCTACCCTGCATAAAGTCTTTCAAATCTGCAGTGATATTGTCAAAAATTATTAAAATATCTGTTTATAGCATGGCAGTCTGGTATAGTTGATTCTGATTGGTCATTTCCAGCATAATTGTTATAGTAGTTCATATTTTGGGTTTTGACCAATAAGCATTCAGTTATACAACTATACATTTTGTAATTTGTAATACTGACCAACTAACATTTACTTTTTATAATAAATTTTTTTATATATAAATAATAACTTTCTGAATTTAAACAGATATTTATAAACATTTATAAATTATAATCATGTAAAATAATAATGAACATATATTAGTATTTTTATATTAATGTTATTATATTTGAACTCTTATATCATTATAATATAATAATAATATATAATAATAACAATAATAATAATTTTAATTATAATTTTATTTTTTGGCTGACTAACCGTATATCTGATTTTTATAAATATCAGATCAAATACGGAATAACACTAGTCAGTCAGTATAACAACTTATAATTTAATAACAGTTTTAATAATAAATAAAAAAGAATAACATTTGTAATAACTTTCAGAATTAAATATATTATAAATATTTACAAAGTACAACATAATAATTCAAATATTTATAAATATTTATAAATAGAAATTAATATAATATTAATTAATTAATAGAAATTAATATATATCAGTGTTATTATATTTACATTTTTATATAATTGTAATGTATAAATATCAGATTAAATTAATGATATAATAATAATATTAATAATAATAATAAAATATTATAATTTGTAATATTGACTTATTCCTGAATTTTATAAATATTTATAGTTACTTTATAAATAAGGAGTACGACTAGCCAGTCAGTATTACAACTTTATAATTTCAATTATAAATATAAATTTATAATATAAAATATAAATTTATAGTTTATAATTTAACTGTCTGAATTTAATATATTATAAATATTTACAAATTGTTATATATAAATAATAACTTTAGGAATTTAATCTGATATTCATAAACATTTATAAATTAGAATTATGTAATATAATAAACATGTACATTAATATTTTTTTAATATTTATGTTATTATATTTTAATCCTATATCATTATAATGTATAAATATCAAATTAAATTCCAAGTTAATATTTATATTATATTACAGAAGTTTAATAGTAATAATAATATTTTTTAATTATAATTTGTATTATTGACTAACCTTTATATTTTATAAATATTTTATAAATATCAGTTTATAGTTACTATATAAATAAGGGGTAAGGCTAGTCAGTCAGTATTACAACTTATAATTTAATTTTTTTTTATTAATAAATAAAAAAGAATAACATTTGTAATATAATAATAATCATAATAAAAAATAATAACTTTCAGAATTAAATATTATAAATATTTACAAATTATAACATAATAATTAAAATATTCATGAATATTTGGAAATATCAGAATGTGAAGTTTTAAAATATACTGTCCGTTTTGTAATTTGTATTATTGACCAGCTAACCCTGCATTATCCCTTACTTCTTTTTCTATATAAATAATAACTTACAAAATTGAGTCTGATATTTATAAACATTTATAAATTATATTTATGTAATATAATATAATAAAACACACACACACACACAAACAAATATATATATATATAGTTTTTATATTATCTTGCAAAAGTATAATAGTAGTAATAATAATAATATTAATAATAATAATTATAATAATAATAAATAATAGTAGAATTTAATATATTAAAATATTTACAAATTATAAGATAATAATTAAAATATTCATAAATATTAAAATATTCTGAAGATTATTACATTTTTTAAATATTGTGAAAGTAAAAAAAAACCTTGTAATATAAAATAAATAAGCTTCAGAAATGAATCTGATATTTATAAGTATTAATAAATTAATATAAAATAATATAATATACTAATATTAAAAATATTGATAATTATAGCATTATAAATATATAAATACCAGATTATTACAATTGTTTATATTACATTAAATTAAATATACTTTTTAAAAATACACTATGAAAGTTATACTGAAACTAATAACTTGCGACTGCCATAAACATTGATCATACTGTTGATCTCTTTTTTCCAGTAAGAAGCAAAATGGGATGAACCTTCATCTCTACCCTCCCTATCACCTGCTTCTGTAGTCCTCCGGATCCTCATGTGGCGAGAGCGCCACCTGCGGCCAAACAAAGAAAACATTTGCCAATACAACATCTACAAACATGCATCTGTTCATCAGATCACAGTGCTAAAGATTTCCTCGGACAGATCGAAGGGACTATGGCTACAAGAGTTCAGATTCATGGACATCTGTAACCAAATGCTGATCGTGCTTTAGTAGCCCTTACATTACAGGCAGCTCTGAGATCAGACTGAAGACAGATGTCACGTCACATCAATCATTGTTTTGCAATAATTACGCTCCTTTGATATGCAAAGATGGTTTCTAACAGCTATCCTCTTTACCTCTTAAAGGATCTAGTCTTTAGCGACCTAGATGCAATGCTTGGCGATTTAAACTCAGATATTTTTCAATGTGCAATTTTCATACATTATACAAGTGTGTGTTATCGTAGTTCTCCTCACTGGAGTAATAATCCTGACGTTATATTTCCAAACAAACACAGTTTCTAGGAAACAACAGATGTGTGACTGTAGCGCTCAGACATCTCTTATGATCACAAATGTGTCATGTACTGTAAATGTAGGAGTGTCTTTCACTGTGTAACTTCAGTCATGCTCAGATCTATGCTGGTACATCAGCTCCTGATAATCAAGAGTGTGATTCGCATCAGTGATGTGCATCATTTACATATATCCAGATGCCAGAATGTTTTTATGTGCTAAAATGCAGATGAGAAGTCAGTCTTTCACGAGGGGACGGGTGAGTTTCATACATGCGTATACATTCTCTCAGGAGATCCTTTCCTAGAGGCGTCCAAATGACCGCTTGATGTTAGATGCTAGTGCGCTTCTGATTTTAAACGCCATGTCAGAACTGTCTTTTGAATATTATTATTGCACCTTTGTTTGTTTTGAGGCCATAATTTATTAAATCGTTATTATAAATTAACTTTGTGTTGGTGTTAAGTTCATCTCAGCCGGTATTTGGCCATTTTGAGATTATTGTGACTATTATCTGTATCTGTATATATATCTGTATATATTTCACCTCTATTAAATTGTGCTTTATACAGTATGCACTAACATTCAAATGTTTGGGGTCAGTAATATTTTTATATTTTAAAATATTTCTCTTATGCTCACCAAGGATGCATTTATTTGATTAAAAATACAGTAAAAACAGTAATACTGTAAAATATTATTACCATTTAAAATAACTGTGTTCTATTTGAATATATTTTCAAAAGTAATTAATTCCTGTGATGCAAAGCTGAATTTTCAGCATCATTACTCAGTTTTCAATGTCACATGATCCTTCAGAAATTGTTGTAATATGATTTGGTACTCAAGAAACATTATTTGATGAATAGAAATGTCAAACACGATTTATTTAAAACAGAAATTAATTTTACATATAATAAATGTATATTTCTGTCATTTATTATCGATTTTATGTTTGCTGAAGAAAAGTATTAATTTCTAGGGCGAAAAATACTGACCCTAAACAGTAGCGCACTGATGTTATATTGCCACCCTGCTTACTTAGATGTCAATATCAGGATTGTCAGTTAAAATATCTCATTATTATTTGTTGCCTTATTTTCGCCCTAAGAGCGGGAGCGGCGATTTGTAAATGTTATGGATCTGGCTTCCGGTTTCATCTGCCTCAAGCTATTTTAGCTGTACAAAATAGCTTGTTTTGCTGCTTTATATTGCAAATTGGTGTGTCTTACCATGTTATTTTAATGTATTATATAACAGTTTTACTGTTTACCCTGGTGAAAAAACCAGCATATGCTGGTAGGTTTGTTTTGATGCTGGAATGCTGGTTAGGTAAGTTTTGATGCTGGTTTAAGCTGGTCCTTTGCTGGTTTTTGCTGGTCATGTTGCTGGGCAAGGACCAGCATGAACCAGCATCAAAACCTACCTTACCAGCATATGCTGTTTTTTCACCAGGGTACTGCACGTTGTTATAATGTTATTGTTCTCGCTATTTCACCAAATGAACCGGAAGTCTTGACTTCAGCCCTTCTGCGTTGAAGAATGAGGTGAATACAGTTTGGTGAAACAGTTTGAACTCAGAAATTGCTAGTAAATTTGACAAATAATTACACTGGAAAGTAACAGACTGACTTTGAATTAAACATGACATTTTGAGTAGAAAGAATGAAATGGCATTTATTTGTAAATTAATAATCTTAATTTGCAACATGGTAAAAACTTTTTTATAATAACAGGATGACAACAGGGCATTTGTAGTGATTTTATATCAATTACTTTGAATATACTGAACAAAAAGTAAAAAAATATATATATTATTTTTTTTCTGTAGAAGTTGCGTTTTTACCTCACTGGGGTCTTTAGAAATCTTTAGTATTTTTAAAAATAATAATTTATAATTGTGCATAATATATAACGTAGTAATAATGTAGTAGTGTTGTCAGCACTTTTAGTAGGCTGTCAGTATGTTCTGACCCAATATAAACATACCGGTGTCACTCACCAGCACCACCCAGAAGTTCGCAGGATGTTTTGTTATGATTCTAACACCTTCCCCCAGTTCTTCACTCCTATCTTCGAGAGTTCTTCCATTCTAGAAAGTACCAGTCAAAGCTCCACCGCACCAGCTGTTGGGACACACACCTCCTCCCCCTCCCACCGGCCGGTTCTGGACATTTGCTACTGATTTCTCAGCTGTCATTCTCTCTCCCTAAATAGACCATATCAGAGAGGGCCCATTTCACTGATATAAGGGGTGTCCACTCATTTACAAACTAAAATTAATCTAAAATCACGGGAATAAACAAGCAGCGTAATTTGGAATAGCGACAAACCAAGATTGTGTAATCTCAGGTTGTCACTGGTAAAATGCATAATGCATTTGTATGAACAGGTGTTGTGGATGAAGACCTCTCCACCCCTCATAATACAATGGATCCATCCGTTATCCTGGTATGTTCCCCCCAATGTGTAAGATATATATATAAGTGACTCTTGGGGGGCTGTTACAAGTGATAAACCCAAACGACAAGAAACCACACTAGGACAAACTTTCCTCTAAAGACGACGCAGAATCGATTTCAGTGACGGTACGTAATTATAATCACATGCATGATTGCTTGTTTCTGAATGCATAATTTATGGAGTTACAGTGGTCAAAATAGAGAATATGGCTATAATAGATAACAGAAGTTGCCATTGATTGCGTTCAGCATTGTAGAGGTAGGACCTCATAAGAGGCCACACTGTTGCCCAAATAAGGCATGAGGGTCAGACATTTAAAGTCAGAGATAACATGTGCTTGACCATTTTCTTGAGAACACTGGAAGAAAGGAAAAGGAAAGTAAAGGAACCTGAAAAGTAAGTTTGAACATGTTTCGATGTGCTACGTTTGAATGTTTGCAATTAATGTGTTAGGATTAAAAGTCTGTAATTAATGCAAGAACGCATTTTTCATGCACTGATCAATTTTGAGATTTTCTAGTAGAAAAAAAAAACATTCAAAATAAGCTTTTAAGTGCTTTTTTTTCTCATGCACTGAGCCAGAAATCTGCACTTCTGCTGATTTTATACATTATTATGGTATTAAAAACTGATTTTCATTCATTATCATGAATTCATCATTATATTACTCATTATTATGTCTGTTGGCAATATTTTCTGATTTGTGGAGTCATAAAAAGGAAAATCTAGTAATATCCCCTCTGTAAATTATAATGTCAAAAAAAGACAGAGAGGATTTTTAACCCTGGCTTAATCCAATGTTCAAATTTCTCTTCTTGAAATGTATGCATATGAGTGCATATTTAATTTGATAATGCATTATTTGCATGTTTAAACAACATTTCAGTCTAAAAATGTCACGTCACATTTAGTCATGTCTCAAATAATATTTATTATATACAAAACAACATAATGTGGTAGATGTCACATAACATTTTTTGTATATATTATACATATTTATATGTGTATATATATTTTAAGTGGTAAAAAAAGTGATTCTACTAATAATAATTACATATTTTAAAGACTAATGCTGTGTGTGAAAGATTATTGTCTGAAAGTGCAATCAAGATCAATTTAAATGTAACATTTGAATGAATTTGACTTGCATGTGAACAATATTAATTACCTTTAAACTGTAACATTCTCTATTAGATGGGAGAAATCGCAGATCCAGTTCAGTTAAAGGAAGAGGGCAACAAGCACTTCCAGGCTGGAGAAATCGACAAAGCCATTGACTGCTACACTAAAGCCATTAAGTCTTGTAAAGACAAGAAAGCACTGGCAGTCATCTATAGGAACAGATCCGCCTGTTTCCTAAAAAAGGTAAGAATCCTTTACACAGTACTAGCCTATATAAAACGCATCATATTTCTGCATGAATTTCATTCAGTGTTTTGTTTTCCAGGAAAATTATAGCAATGCTGTATCAGATGCCACTAAAGGTATTTAGTAATATTTTTGTACTGGCTTCAGGCTCATTATACCATCAAACAGCAACGTGTTACTAATGATCCAATAAAAATAATTTCTTCCGAACAATTGCAGCTATCGATGTGGATGCCGCCGACATCAAGGCTCTGTACAGGAGATGTCAAGCGCTGGAGAAGCTTGGCAAACTAGACATGGCCTTTAAGGACGTTCAGAGATGTGCAACCTTGGAGCCTAAAAACAAGACTTTCCTTGAGACCCTCAGAAGGCTCGGAGCTGAGATCCAACAGAAGGTGATGATCATTTCTGTTAAGATACGTTTTGAGTTCACATAACACGCAGTCACGCATCTGTATTTCTAAAGAGCGTATCTGATTTTCCCCACAGCTGAAAACAACCTTCTCAACAGACTCCAGAGTACAGAACATGTTTGACATCTTATTTTCAGAGGAATCAGATAAGGAAAAGCTAGAAAAGGTTTGAACATTTTTCTATCCTGCTCAGTTTTAGCTTAGGGCATTAAAGCAAAAGCTTAATTAATGTTAAACGCAGTCACATATTTCTTAGTAAAACTGAACGACGTGTTTGTTGGGTCCACTAGGCTGCCAACAATCTGATTGTCCTGGCCAGAGAGGACGCGGGTGCAGAGAGAATATTCCAGAACAACGGTGTGCCTTTACTCGTGCAACTCATTGACACAGGAAAACCTGAGATGATTCTGGCTGCCATCCGAACCCTGTCAGGAATGTGCACAGGCCACAGAGCAAGGGTGAGGAACAGCACAATAATCATTTTCTAATCTTTTTCCCTTAACATATTTAAACATTCTCACAAAATTGCACCATTTAGGTGTGTAAATATAAATATGCATGTATATTAATATATTGAGACTTGATTTCAGAATTTATATTAAATGAATTAGTATTATTTTTTTAGTAAAATTTCAAAATGAATTTACTAATTTTTGTGGATAAGAAAATGTCCCTAAATCAACATATTCTCAGAATTTACTGATTTGATTATAAATTATTAGGGAAAAATATGATATAAAATAATATAATATAGTTCATGCTCATATTAATATACTGTATTATATAAATGTATTTATTATTTTAATTTTATTAATTTAAAAACAAGACAAAAATAAAGTATTTTTGTTAGTTTATGCAATAAAGAATAGAATAAAAAATAGATAAATAATACAGAATACAATAAAGGCCACAAAACAAAACTAAATCGTCAAAATTAATTTTCTTATTCTTGTAAGACAAGCATCCTTAAATCAACATATTCTCTGAATTTGTTAATTATTAAGAATAAACTTTTATAAATTAATATAATAATAAATATAATATAATGTAATTAATATAATTTGTGCTCGTATTAAGACTATATTGAGACTGTATTACATAACTGTATTTATTATTTTAATTGAGTGATTTTTATTTTCCTGAAAAATAAGACAAAAATGCTGACTAAAATATTTTTGTTATGCAATAAAGAATAGAATAAAAGAATGCCACTTAAAAAAAGTTGTCAAAATTAATTTTCTTATTTTTGGGGGGGGGAAGACAAACATCCTTAAATCAACATATTCTCAGAATTTAAAAACTAATTATTAATTATTAGAAAACTATAATATAATATAATATAATATAATATAATATAATGCACATATTAAGATACTATATTATATAAATGTATTTATTATTTTAATGTAGTTTTTTTTATTTTCCTGTGAAACAAGACAAAAATACTGACTAAAATACTTTTCTTAGTTTATGCAATAAAGAATAAAATAAAGAATAGAGTTTTTTGAATTTGTTAATTAATAAGAATAAAGTTTTATAATATAATATAATTATTTATTATATATAACATTATATATAACAATAAAAATACTTTTAAAAATATTTTTTTTAATGCAATGACGCATACAATAAAAGTGATAAGTTAACAGGCCACAAAACACCCATTTTAATTCCATGGGTTTTCAAGGAACATCATTCTTCTTGGTGCAGTTCTATATATTTTTCTGCATTTGTGACCATTTGTTTAAAAATGCATGTGTCGATAATATGTTTTGCGTTTAAAGGCAACTGCCATCATCCACACAGTGGGAATAAGCAAACTCTGCAGCATCATGGCTGTAGATAATGAGGAGATCGCGCTGGCCACTGCAAACCTGTTCCAGTGTGTCTATGACTCCCTGTCTGGAGGAGACAGTAGAAATTATGGCAAAGAAGAGGCCCTTGTGCTCGGTAAGAGAAGACATCTGAACAAATATAAATTCAGAGCAACAGTTTTGAAGACTGAGATCATTCGTATTAAAACTGCAATCTCATTTCCGACCTTCTTGCTCTTGTCCGATGACCGGCAGACTCCAGTAAGGACTTGAAGGATATTCTGCTTGCTTTGTTGGAAATGATCGCAAGCAAAAAGGTGTCTGGACACGGCCGAGACCAGGCCCTAAACCTCCTGACCAGGAATGTGCCAAGGAAAGACAAGAAAAACACTGATAACTCCAAAGCCCTTTTCACCATTGACCATGGTATGTTATCAATCATTATAGAGGTATAGAGGTATTTGCATAAAAGATGCCCAAAGCATATCCATCCATCCAAGGGCTTTCTGCACAACCTTTCTTTCATAGCCTTTTTCTAATATAAATGCCATCTTAATATGATTAGAAAGCCACCCAGAATATGTGCTGTTTGCATATGTATGATACATTTCTTGAATTTAGAATATAAGGTGAATAATGATTTGTTCTTCTAGGAGGATGGAAATGACATGATTTAATGTAATGTTTATATATAAAATGTCTCAAAAATAGGCCTGAGGAAGATTCTGAAGGTGTGCGGTCAGGTTCCAGATCTTCCGGATCAGTTGCCGTTGACTGAAAACACTCAGCTGATTGCTAGCGTTCTCCTCAACAAGCTCTACGATGACTTGCGCTGTGATCCTGAGAGAGATAACTTCAGAGATATCTGCGATGAGTACATTAAGTAAGTCTCGCTTTTACCACACAGTTACGACTGCATATAAACATACATTTGGAATTATACATCCTATACTAAATGTCGTTTGTTTCCATCAACAGGAGCAAGTTTGACCCCAATGACATGGACAAAAACATCCACGCCATCAATACTCTGTCAGGTATTCTACAGGGACCTTTCGACGTGGGCAATGTCCTTTCGGGTCGTCAGGGTGTTATGGAGATGATGGTGGCCCTTTGCGGATCCGAGCGTGAAGTGGATCAGTTGGTAGCAGTGGAGGCGCTCATTCACGCATCCACCAAAACCAGCAAAGCCTCTTTCTTCATCAGCAATGGAGTGTCTCTGCTGAAGGACATGTATAAGAAAACTAAAAATGAGAAGATCAAGATCAGAGCCCTTGTGGTAAGCAGACACTTTACACACTATTCAAAAGTGTAGTTTTTAAAATAAATTTAAACTTCTTATTCTAACATAAAAGGTCTTTAAAGTTGTGTTTTGGGGCTTTATGCTTTGGGACAGTATTTGTCAAATGACCTAAAACCGAAAGCACACAGGGGCGTTGCTACACCTAGAGCTTTACTGGGGCACCCCCCATCACTTCTTCATATAAATAAGTATTATTTTATTCATTTATAACACAAAAAAAGTGTTTCTTTTTGTTGAAATAGGCAGAGATTTGACAGATTTTCCTGGGACTTAATGCTTTTAATCTGATGTCTGATAACATTATTTTTATGGCTCTGATGATGTCGTTCAAACTGCTGGTACTCCCGATGCACGAGGGAAATCGCGTTCGGTGCTGGGGGGAAATTTGGGAGGGCACAGGGCAGCAAACACCGGCGGCTCGGAAGGGCAGAAAAACTCATGGTACGCTAAGGGTTAAAGTATAAACATGATTTTACAGTGTACAGGTACGTACCAGCCTGTGTTCGACTGCAGCCCACCTTAACGAGAAGGATATAACTGCAGCCTGGAGATCTTCAAATGGGGGCGGGAACTCCAAAACGGGGTGGGAGCTCCAAAAAAGGGGGCGTGGCTTCCTCCCATTGACAGACAGGCACATGATACACATGCGCAAATTTTTCCCCCAATCCACTTCAGCGCAAACTCCACCCCACAGCTGATTCTAAAGGTTTTATTGGTTGTGTCACAGTGTTGATTTCCTACACTATGCTACAAACAATGCTAACCCAAACCTACCCCACAACTTACCCTAACCTTAACCAAAGGTTAAGTGTGAATGTAATTTAGACTGAGACAGTATATCACAAATAAAAAGAGTTCCTTTTAAAGTTCAGGTACAAGTAAATTCACTGACTTAAGTTTTCTTAGTTAAGAACATGGGTTGGAACTCTCAAAGTGCATTAGATAGAATAATTTAAATTTAAAATGTACTAATTTTAATTTTTTCCACTTCTTTATTTGTCTTTTTTTGAAATATTGCAATAAACATCGTATCGTGGACTTCATATCGCGATATTATCGTATTGTGTTTGATATTGTTACATCCCTAGTTTGTAGTGTTCATTAGTTATTAAATGAGAGCATTTGTGGTATTTTGCATATTTAACATAAATGTCCGATTTCTTTTCTCAGGGTCTGTGTAAACTGGGATCCGCTGGAGGAGATGATTACAGCATGAGACAGTTTGCTGAGGGCTCCACTGAGAAACTGGCCAAGCAGTGCAGAAAGTAAGAATGCTCACTTTCTTTTATTTGACAAGCTCATATCATTAGAAATTAAATTGTATATTATATATTTATATTTCACATAAATGCATTTTTTTACTTTCTGTTCATCAAAGAATCTTGAAAAGAAGCATGGTTTCTACAAATATATTAAGCAGCACAATTCTATTTTCAACATTTTAACACAAATCAGCATATTAGAATGATTTCTGAAGGATCATGTGACACTGAAGACTGGAGTAATGATGCTGAAAATTCAGCTTTTCATCACAGACATAAATTACATTTTAGAATTTACAATTACAAATAGAAAACAGTCATTTTGAATTTAAGAGACTTCTTTCAGAAACATTAAAAAAAAATCATAACAACCCCAAACTTTTGGATGGTAGTGTAGTGTGCAACTTTTAAAACTCAAAATTTAAATCCACTAAAATAGAAAACATGACCCCCCCTCATTTACATTGTCAACAGTGCCTATTTAGTGTTTGCTTTGTTTGTAATCGCTTCATGCAGATGTTATGGGGTTATACTGTTTTCAACTAGATTTGGTTTATTCCAGGTGGCTCTGCAACCCTACACTTGATGTGCGTACCAGGAAATGGGCCGTTGAAGGTTTGGCTTACCTTACCAATGATGCTGATGTAAAAGATGACTTTGTTGAGGATGAAGCAGCCATGAGGGCCATGTTTGAACTTGCCAAGGTGTGTGTTGTAGGACTGAATTAACCTGACCAACTTTGCCAATTGTGATTTTTTTTATCCATATGGCTTAATAGAGATTTACATATAATTGTACAAATGTGTAATATAACATTTTTCCCTTACAGTCAAAAGATAAGACCATCCTGTATGCTGTCGCCTGCACCCTGGTCAACTGCACCAACAGCTATGACAAGAAAGAAATCATCCCTGAGATGGTGCAGCTGGCCAAGTTCTCCAAACAACACGTTCCTGAGCAGCACCCGAAGGTAACTACACAGAGTCCTGTATAATTAAATATTATACAATAGTCGTTAAATAGTCGTTTCTCAGTACATACTCATTAATGCATGGTGAATACTTATACAAAATTTAAAATTTAGTTTGAAATAGTTTTAGATGAAGTGTATGGTGTTAGACTTGCACTGCTGTCAAAGCTCAAAATGTTATGCCAGATGAGTTAATATATACTTCTTAAAATATTTCCCTAATGCTTTAGGATAAGAAGGACTTCATTGTAAGGCGAGTAAAGAGGCTATTGAAAGCTGGAGTCACATCAGCTCTCGCTGTCATGGTCAAAGCAGACAATTCTATCCTGACTGATCAGACTAAGGAGATGCTTGCAAGGTAAGACTCAAAAATAGGTCAAAAGTCTGTTCTAATATCTATATATCTATCTATCTATTATCTATCCATTCTAAAATCTAATATGGCCTGATGTTTTGTTGTCTATTATGCTACTGAAGTTAATACTCTAACTATTTTGTCCACACAGAGTGTTTCTTGCCTTGGCAGATGATATTAAAGATCGTGGCACAATTGTAGCTCAAGGTGGAGGAAAGGTAAAATACCACAGACCAACCACAAACACAATAGATACTAAAGTAAATTTGGTGAAATTGAAACTTTTTACTACTATTTGCAACAGGCCTTGATCCCATTAGCCCTGGAGGGAACTGATAAAGGAAAAATAAAGGCCTGCCATGCTCTGGCAAAGATCGCAGCCGTCTCCAACCCTGAAATCGCCTTCCCTGGCGAGAGGGTAAGATAACATTTTACGTGCTTATTACTGTGAAAGCCAGAAGAATAAGCTAAATTGCCTTGAAAGCTGAAATTGGCATTGAAAATAGATTTTGTGAGAAGTTAGAAGATATGTATGCATCGCACAGTAGTGAAAACAATGATATCACATGTTATTTTGAATAATAAGGGTATTTTTTGGTGTTTTTTGAGCATGTAAAAATTTAAAATAAAAAATGTATGCCAAATTGTTCATGTATCTGTCCTTTCCATAACAGATATATGAAGTTGTACGACCACTGGTTTCCTTGCTAAACCCAGAGCGAGATGGTCTTGAAAACTTTGAAGCTCTGCTGGGTCTTACAAATCTGGCTGCCTTGAATGATAAACTTCGGTAAGTGTCTTAGAAAATGTCCCATCTGTCATTGTGTGATGATGTGCAACATTGAATATTAAATGCAAATAATTTGGGAAAGGCAGAATTCAGAACCAAAAGAGCAAAAATGTCAGGTACACTACCAGTCAAATATTTTTGAACAGTCAGACGTTTCTTCTGCTCACCAAACCTGCATTTATTTGATCCAAAGTACAGCAAAAACAGTAAAATTGTTTCCTATTTGAATATATTTTACAATGTCATTTATTCCTGTGATTTCAAAGCTGAATTTGTAGCTTCATTACTCCGGTCACATGATCCTTCAGAAATCATTCTAATATTCTGATTTGCTGCTCAAAAACATTTATGATTCAGAGTAGAATTTCAGGTTTCTTTGATGAATAGAAAGTTCAGAAGAACAGTATTTATCTGAAATAGAAATCTTTATCATTATTTAAAGCACACTTGCTAAATAAAAGTATTAATTTCTATAATTTGTTTTCCAGAATTGAATGGTATAGTGTATAATGTTACAAAAGCTTTTTATTTCAGGTAAATTCTGATCTTTTTTTAATCTTTCTATTCATGAAATCCTGAAAAAATGTTTTAGATATTGATAATAGTAATATTAAAAAATGTTTCTTGAACAGCAATTAAGCATATTAGAATAATTTCTGAAGGATCATGTGACACTGAAGACTGGAGTAATGATGCTGAAAATGTAGCTTTGATCACAGGAATAAATTACATTATAAAATATATTGAAGTACAGAACAGTTATTTTAAATAGTTTTTTAAACAATTTTACTGTTTTTTGCTGTAATTTGTCTCAAGTCTCAATTTATTTATAGAGCACAGTTCAAAACAACTACAGTTGACCAATGTGCTGTACAATGTTCTAAAAGACTTATAAAAACGTGTAGAAACCAAGCAAACAACGGACAACAAAAAACATCACAAGTCATATGCTATGTTGAATAGATATGTTTTTAACTTACATTTAAAAATATGTAATGTCGGTGCAGTTCTAATATGGATCGGTAACGTGTTCCAGAGTTTAGGTGCGGCTATAGTAAAAGCTTGATCACCCTAGATTTTAATTTTGACTTTGGAAAAGTTAACAAACTCTGGTTGGCAGAGGCAACAAGTCAGAAAGGTAGGAGGAAGCGAGACCATTTAAACATTTAAAAACAAACAAAAGCATTCTTGGATACAAAGTATTCTTTGGATACTTTGGATCAAATAAATTCAGATTAAAAATCTTACTGTTTAAAAACTTTTGACTGGTAGTGTAGGTGCAATAACACCAAGATCAAGGCATGAGAGCAAAATGTGCAAAACAGGACATGACTTTCTAGGTCTTCATTGGGCTGAAGGAGGAACTGCAAGCTCTACCACACTGCAGTGATGGAAAGCTAAATTCTAATTCAATAAGCAAGATTCATGCTCACATTGTAGGCAAACATTTCATTTACCAGAATCAAATCTTTAAAAGGAACAGTGAATTATTCTTTGCTGCCTTGCAAGCACTTCTGCTTCCTTCTAGAAATGCAAATCTTTATCTTTATTTCCATAGAGTGAAAATCCTAAAAGAAAAAGCTCTTCCAGAGATTGAGAACTACATGTTTGAGGAACACGAACAAATAAGACAAGCAGCCACAGAGTGCATGTGCAATCTGGTCTGCTGCAAAGAGGTATGAGCCACTGAGAACACATTCTGCTGACCAAATACTGCATTTTTGTAGGTTTTGATGAAAATACGACTAATATAATGACCAAATTCATTTATTTCAACAGGTCCAAGACAGATATCTGGAAGACGGCAATGATAAACTCAAGCTTCTCGTCCTGCTCTGCGGTGAAGATGATGAGCAGCTTCAGAGGGCGGCTGCTGGTGCATTGGCTATGCTCACCGCCGCACAGAAGAAACTGGCTGTTAAAATGACTAAAGTGGTACGTATCATTAACAACAGCTGTCACGTCTGACTTATTTGTCATGGTATGATCTACCACAACAGTTTTCTTGCAGTACTGTTATCAGATACTCATACCAAAGATAACTGACTTTACTATTATGTTTTATCATCTACAGACAGGGCAGTGGCTTGAGATCATTCAGAGATTGTGTATTCATGACAACCCTGAAATTCAGCACAGAGGTCTTGTGACAGTGTGTAACATGCTGGACGCTGATGAAGCACTAGCCAAGAAACTCATTGAAAGTGAACTGCTGGAAATCCTGACATATGTGGCAAAACTGGAGGACAACCCCAAGAAGCAGGAGGCTATTAATGCGGCTCGCGCTTGCTTGTCTAGAGCCATGGATAGTGGACTCATCAAACCGTTTTCAAACTGAACAGAAAACAATTCATTGTGCCGTGTCATTAGGCGAATAGAGAATGGTCTGCTTTCTGGGAAAGTGGAAAGCCTGCAAACCATTTGCAATATGTTTTATTTTTTAAATTTCTACTGATAAGCATAGTTCTTTTTGTTAGGTTATATGTTTGTGTGGCTGTTTGTTTGATCAGTGGAAGTTGGTATTTATTTAACATGCTCCTTTCATATTTCATGTATTTGCACTTGTGAAGTTTTGATTCACAGATTAAATTTTTTTTTTGGAGAAAAGATGAATGGAATATATTTCTTCATACTGAAATGATCAAAATTACCACTTTTGGGTATATTTGTGCAAGTAAACCACAAATAAACACACACTAATTTGATCATTGGAACAGCTTATTGAAAATTATAATAATATTATTAATATTACCAATATAATAATATAATAATAATATTACCAATATAAAATCTTAATTTTAGGCCAAAAAAGTAAAATTGTGCAATTTGGTGCAGTTGCTGATATGGCCAGGAAGTAAGATGAAATTTACTACTTACATAAAATGCATATAAATATCAGTTATCAATCTATATCTCTGAATAATATGTGTTAGGAAATATTAAATGCTTAATTTTATGATCAAATGTCTAGTTTCCATTGTGACGGCAAGTATATAATTTAATATATTTAAAATAACTTTTCTATTTGAATATATTTTAAAACTATTCATTCCTGTGATCAAATCTAGCAATCTTCAGTGTCACATGATCCTTCAGAAATCATTCTAATATGCTGATTTGCTTTTCAAGATTTTTTATTATTATTACTATCAATATTTAAAACAGTTGAGTACATTTTTCAAGATTCTTTGATGAATAGAAAATTTTATCTGAAATAAAAAGCTTTTGTAACATTATATACCATTCAAAAAAAAAAACTTTTTTTGCTAAAGAAATGATAGAAATTAACATTTTTATTTAGCAAGGGTGCTTTAAATTCATTTTTATTTACATCAAAGAAACCTGAAAAAAGTAATAAATGTTTTTTTTAGCAGCAAATGTTCTGAAGGATCATGTGACTGGAGTAATGATGCTAAAAATTCAGCTTTGAAATCATTCAAAGTTAGGCTTAAATATTTTCCTCCAAAACAGCCTTGTTTTGCTCTAATTCACAGAGAACATTTCGTCCAGGACTGAATGTTCTTTTTAGACGTAAGACTAACAGGAGTTCAGGAATTCAGTAAACTGAATAGCTCCGCCTAGAGGCCGGAAGAATAACGTACATGAGGCTTTTTCAAAGCAACGACGGTTATTTTTAAAATTCAAGCTACTGGTATCTACCCGTTATCGATATATAACCATATACAACCTCCCTTTGATTTACTAAATCGACATTGAGATATAAATCAGCGTATAATTTGCTTTGAACGGCGTCGTTTCCATACGCCTGTTCTGGGCTGCGACCACTAGCGACGTCAAACGGAGCTACATTCAGGACGCAAGATGGACGCAAACTTCTGACTTTCTGTTTCTTTTTCGTTTCGCTTTTGGTCGCTCAAGCTACTCTCTAATAGACACCGCGCCGTCCCTCGCGTAGGCAGCGTGCGCTGTCGAACGAATTCGAATCCCAGTCAGAATTCGAATTCCGTTAAAAACAGTCCTTCAGACCGATTCGCTGGCAGTCGTTCTTTTTCACAGCCCAACCTTTGCTGTCTTTATGTGGATTCGCTTCCTGGTTGCAACACACAGTCACAGTACAATTCAAGTCCTTCAAAACGCAGTTCAGCTTGAGAGACCAGTCGTCGAGTATAATAATATCCCTTACAGCTTGAAATAAACACTTAATGACTATTTTACGGAGAAGGCGGTATCTTTTTGTTCGTTTGAGTGGAATGTCGTGAGCCGTCGAGGATTAGAAGTATCTAATATATCGAGTGCAAAGCGAAAACCTGGGATCTATGCCTCGTCTTCATGGAGAATGAGATTACTCGATCAACAGAAGGTGACTGGGGTTTGTGGCCTCGTACACACGTTTAGTTTCTGTTTTGACGTCAATAGCGTTTGTATAATCCGCTTTGTGTGTAAATATCAGTGTGTGTGTTTATACATTTCTATATGTTAGGAAATTCCACACTGTTTTTTTGTGCTATTTCTGTTTGTGTTGACGGCTAACGAAATCGGTTAATAAATTTGCGAGTTCCAGAAATGGGTATTTCTATATAGTTAGTCACGCCATTGCAGCTTTATGTAAGATACAGTTTAAAACGACTATGCTATTTTGGTTGAAGAAAGAAGACACGAGTACTGGTTTGGTTAGTTGCTCTTAGCTCTAAACCAGTTCTGCAGTTGAGTCAGCATGGGCCTGGTAAACCTACACGTGATAGTCTTACCTTTGCTCCAAGGTTTTGGATTCATTTGAATAAGGGTCACGTTTTCATGTGCTCTCGTGTATTTGGGTCCATAAGTGTTTCTAGATCTTTCTGCATGATCTATGATATGAAAAGTCTTCTTATTTATATCTTTATGTTTTATCGTTTTGAGACTTCTAAATGTAAATTATGGCTTGTACGGTCAGTAATGTTGATGTATTTACAGTTTTACAGTTGTCTTATGAACCTCATTCCATATATATATATATATATATATTATGTATGTAAATGTTGAGTTTTTAAGATCGAGTCACAATTGATATATTGCAATGTGTATTTTAGTTGTTTATTTATTATTGTTATATTATAAATGTGGTTACTTTTTTAGCTGGTCTAAGATGATCATTAGCTAGTTCTAGCTTGGTTGACAGATGTTTCAAAAACCAGCTTAACCACGTTAAACTAGTATGACCAGCTAATAGCTGGCTTGTCGCTGGTCTAAGATGATTTACTCATTAACCAGCTAGAAACCTACAACCTTAAGATAGATTTTCCATCCAGAAAAGTTGGAAACCCACCATGTGCAGAAGACATTAGTTATTTACTATTTGACATTCTGGTTGTTATATCCTGTCCTTTGAAAGATTAGTGTAGAAACACTAACAGGAGTGTTGTGCAATTGTACTTTACATAAAGACCAATTTTTTTTTTTTTTTTTTTATTTTTTTTCAGCATGAGAATTGCGCAACTGTGCTTTCTTTAATGTCGGATACTTTTTTTTGTTTGTTTTAAAGTTGTTTAGCCAGTTCATGAAACGGGTGATTCTTTTACCAACCACCTTGGATCTCTACCAGAGTGCTTTTACCAACCATTTATCTCAAAATGTCTTTAAGATGTCCTTTTATGGCTTGCTCTCTGGTTACAATTCCAGAGTGACAGAATGTAACCTAGAGAACCGTTCATTTAGTTTGTTATTGGAAAGAATGAATGTTTTGGAAGATTGTGGAGCAGTTAGCATAACTCAAACATGTGCCTTGTCTTACCAGGTCTTCTGGAGCCTGTGCATCCAGGCTCAGTAACCTTTAATGAAAGCATTCTTGCTCCACTTCATAACAATTATTTGTATGAGGAATCAAAAGAATGTTTCACGTACAACTCGGCCCATTTGATCAACAATGGCGCTTTGCAAAAACGGGTAAGTTTTATGTACATGTTCCCCTTGCTGCACATACTGCAGATTTCCATCATGTTTTAATAAATGTCTTCTTCCAACAGTATGCTGCCTTTCGATCAGAGAAACGGGAAAAAGGATATTCTGAACAGGAACTTGAAGAGTCATTTGGTTTCCTGTTGTTTGATGATGCAGACCGGGTACAGAAATACACTAATGGAGTTTACTGAATTGGCCTGATTTCAGAATTGAAACGTCAAACGCATTACTGCAACCTTTGTTTTCCCACAGGCAAAGACAATTGGAGAAACAGGCTTGTTAGTTGGACGAGCAAAATGCACTACTCTTGGAGACTCCTCGAAAGGTAAAGAAAGCTAGCCATTGTGTTATTTGGTGATCATTTTAGCATAACAGCCTGATGTGTTTACTTGCATGCACAAGATAATATTTCACATGTGACTGCAACAAGATCAGCCAAGAGGAGGTTCTGAAGCCTTCATACTTGTCTGACAGGACTTGATGTGAATGTGCTATTGTCAGCAATAGTTACTGGCATCATTTTCATTGGCACAATTTAGTGAATGTCTTAAAATGCTTAGTTTATTTTTTATATATATATATATAGTGTTGTAGCTGCATTGCAACTAAGTAACACTGCCTCAAACCATGTAAATAAATACCAAATACTAACAAAAACAGATGTTCACAGGGTTGGTCAGGAGAACTGCATGTTTTCAAGTTCATCTTAAGTTCACCTACATATGAAAATGAAAAGTGAAAGTATGCTACATAAGAGATGCTGTTAATCTACAGAAAGAGAAAGTGAAGGTTTTCCTTTACACTGGTCTTCTCACTAGTGTATGAGATCAAGTAGCCTAGTTTCAAAAGTATTTGCTGCAGTCTAAATTAAGCATTTGAAACCCCTCTCAAATTTTCTGGAGACTACAGGGCTGTTATAATATACTGGTTGACTGTATCCTATCATGGAGAAATGAAACACGTTTCTAGCAAAGGAATCTCATCAGTCCTATGGAGGAAGTATTATGAGCGGATACTTATTAAGCAGCTTGTAATGAATTTTGTGTTGTACAAGTAGATTTAAAAGGAATGACTCTGTGTTTGGTGAGCAACAAAATTTGAATATGGGTCATCCACAGTGTTTGGCAGGTTACTTTGGAAATGTATTAGGGTACAGATTACAAGTTATCCTATTTAAAATGTAATAAGTAGTTTAACCATTCCAATGCTTGATTAAAGTAATGTAACTGATTACATTTGATTACTTTTGGATTACTTTTCTAAATCTAAATTTCAATTTTTTTCTAAACTGGCAGGGTTAACCTTACAGTAGTACACTGATTACTCTCAGACTTAAAAATCCTTCATCTCTTAAATTAAGATTATAATAATTTAATTTTAAATTATTAATCACAGCCACCACAAAATCAGACATTAGCACCTCTTTTTACTTTGAGATTGTTCTGAGGTTAAATACTGATTTAAAATCATAACAAGATAAAGTTTAATAGCTATGATAGTGTTAGCTATGACAGGAAACACTGGCGTCTAACAAAAAACTGTTAATCTTAAAGAAATGAAGCATATACATAAACCCAGATAGGAAATGTTATTGAATAAGCACGTGTCCTAAAGTCCTGAAACATTTGGTGTCTTATATTTTAGAGCAGTCAGTGCAATTTTGGAAAGAAATCAATCAAATATGTACATGTGAAAATATTCAGATGTAACCCCCCCTTGTAATCGTTAGCATTTTCATAAGTAACTGTAATTAAATTACACATTTTTTTTTCTAAGTAACTGTAACAGATTACAGTTACAATAATTTTGTAATTAAATTACATAATTCCGTTACATGTAACTTGTTACTCTCTAACAGTGGCCATCCAATACTACTACTACTACTACTACTACTACTGCTAAACAATCACAATGAAAAAAAAAACATTGAGAACAAATGGGCCATTTGTTTAACCATTAACATAGTCAAATTCAGCACATATTTTTAGTCAAATTATTTTGGATGATAACAGGTTTCTGTATTTCATCTCTTTATTATGTCTAAGTATGATGTAGCTAGTAAGTTATGCTTAGCTTATGTGGTTATAGCCACGTCTGTTTCCTGTGAGGGGAAAGACTTGATATTCTACTAAGGTTGCGCAACCAAATATAAGTAAACTTCATGTGATATTGACTTTAAGTCACTATCATATCGACAATGTCCTTTTATGGAGAAATATTTTCAGACCTCGTGAATAATCAGTAGGAGGATAAGATAAAGTTTATATCTCAAAATCTGCAAATGGCTGAGGACACAAGTTTGTGAACTTTAGAAATGTTGCTGTATTGTCAGAAGTTTGTTTAGTCTCAGCTCTAAAGATCACGGACAGCCCCCACACTTCACTAACTATCTGAGGTAAACCAGAACATCGCGAACTGGGTGTAAGGGCATACACGTTTTTGTCAACCAGTCTGGAAAAGATACTGTAGTATGTGTTTAAAAAGTCTTTGCTGGAATTGCTGTAGTTTTCCTAAAGTAGTTTCAATGAATCTTTGAAAAATACTGTTTTTGCTTGAAGCATTTAAGCAACAGGTTAAAGGAGAGGTCCACTTCCAGAACAACAATTTACAAATAATTTACTCACCCCCTTGTCATCCAAGATGTTCATGTCTTTCTTTTTTCAGTCGTAAAGAAATTATGTTTTTTGAGGAAAACATTTCAGCTTTTTTTGTTCATATAATGGACTGGTATGGTGCCCTGATTTTGAACTTCCAAAATGCAGTTTAAATGCGGTTTCAAACGATCCCAGCTGAGGAAGAAGGGCCTTATCTAGTGAAACGATAGGTTATTTTCATTTAAAAAAAAAAAAAAAATACAATTTATATACTTTTTAATGCCAAACGTTCGTCTTGTCTTACTCTGCTTGGACTGTTTTTGTTCCGGTTTGTGACAGTTAGTGTATGTCGAAAAGCTCCCATCTCATGTTCTCCCTCAACTTCGAAATCGTCCTATATCACTGTTTTACCTTTTTTGTTAAGGGTATTTGATCTTCTTTGCATGTTCATGTTGCAAAGACTGGGTCGGTACTTCTGCAGCGATGTAGGATGATTTTGAAATTATGAAGTTGAGGGAGAAAATACGATTGTTACGAGTTTTTTGACATACCCTGTCTTGAGTCAGAATACACAGAGTTCATGGAGAGAAAAGCAAGATGAGCATTTGAGATTAAAAAATATTTAAATTGTATTTTTTTTTAATGAAAATTACCGATCGTTTCGATCGATAAGACCCTTCTTCCTCATCTGGGATCGTTTACAACCACATTTAGGATAGTTTGAAGCCGCATTTAAACTGATTTTTGGAAATTCAAAATCGGGGCACCATACCAGTCCATTATATGGAGAAAAATGCAGAAATGTTTTCCTCAAAAAACATAATTTCTTTATGACTGAAGAAAGAAAGACATAAACATCTTGGATGACTGTACATTATATGTGAATCTTTGTTTTGGAAGTGGACTCAACTCCTGTAACTAGCTATTAGTTAGTAGAACTGTAAATTCTACTTTGTTTTCTAAATCACAGTATATTATGTGAAATATTATTATTGACTGAAATCTGAAACAAGTTTTATGTTTTCTATTAAAAGCCTGGCTTTGCGAGACTAGGACTCATAGGCTTAATAATTACCAGTATTGTCAATTAAACTTGTTGGTTGTAGTTTGACATGTCAAGGCAAACAGACCTTCCTGAGAACTCCTTGTGCATCTTTTTTCAAATCCACAAAAACGCTGAAGAACTAGTTTTTCCGGTTTTTGGTGGTCCGTTAATTGCCTCTGTTGGGTATGAAAAAACACTTCTCAGAATTTGGAGTTACACCTCCCACTGAAACACGTGTTGTTTGCTTTTATGTTCAGACAGTAGTTTTTGTAGCATAAAGACTTCTTTGAGGGCAAATTTTTCATGCCCATGGCATATCTTGAACACCACCAGAGCTCTTTGGACCTTATCTGTTTTGGTTGTGAATATCTGAAATGTGTTAAATACAGCTTTCTGTCGTGGAGTTGTTTTCTGTTCTTGGTTGAAGTGATTATCATCACATTATATTTTTTGATATTTACTCCTAAATTAGGTGTCTATATCTCAAAATATGCGGACTGCCTTGATCTGAAGCGCTGGTATGATGGCAAGACTGGCTACATAGTCCTCTTGAAGCTGACCAAGGTATGCACGTTGGTGGAAAATTGTAATTCTTCCACCCACATTTTGTTGCTTTATGCACCAAATACAAACATGTCTTCTTATATATATATTTCAACATCAGGGGAGAGTGAAAGAGGTTACAGACAACTACACCCAGAATTTCACTTCTCCGACAGCCGGCTATGACTGCCACATATCAGATCAGCTTGGTGCTGTGTCTTCAACCACTAGCTCTTTCTTGGCCTATGAGCGAACACAGGTGATAAAGCTCTCAACAGAAATGGTTTCCTGCCTTCCTTCCTTATTATCAAACTGAATATCTTACAAGGTTGCTTTGTCTTGCAGTACTACATTTATGAACTCTGTGATGGAAGCAGTGAAATAGAAAAATGTCCAAGACATGCTTGTCCGTTTGCCATTGTGGCATTCTCATATGGGAAAATGAGCACCACATCAGAGTTGGAGCAAAAAAGGTTTAGCAGTTTTTATATTATATCTAATGAAGAGTATATCTAATGAAGAAAAACATTTTTTACATATGATAATGGTGATTTTGACAACTAAAGATTTTTTTCTTGACTGTTTCTTTTCAAGCCAAGACAAAACAGGTAAGAATTACTGATTATTATGCATTTTCCTTTCTGTTTTTGTGGTGAATTTGCAAATTAGGCAAATAGCGATGTCTTTCTTTTTTATTTATTGTAAATGGTTTTGAACTAATTTTGAATAAGTGCATTTTAAATGTTCCTTTGAGAGTATGTAATTACCAACATGTGTTTCAAGCTGTGTCTCGTATTGTAGTGTTTCTTTACCAACCATGGAGTGGCCAATTCAAGATTGAATCTGCTGTCTATGATGTTGGTCTTCAATCTTCAAGTGGAGCCTGGTTTCCAGCAAAACTGTAGGTTTTATTGAGGGGAAACATTAATTTTTCATTATTGCTATAAACTGGATTTGATAATGTACCACAAAGCTGCCCAGGAATCAAGGGTAGATTATTTAGAAAAACTGTAATATCTACTTACACAATGTAAGACTGAAATGCAAACTGTATTTTCAGCCCAAAGACAGTTAAAATTGACCATGCAATTGGTGTGTCTGAACTGAAGAGGACCTTGCCGCGTGAAATCTTTGAAACTTGCATTGTGGGCGAAGGTGTGTTTAACATTTTAACTTGGTACTTGACGGTATCACCCATATTGGTGCTAAAACTGTAAATGAGCGTTTGGGTGACGTCTTGTAATTTGTTTTCCTCCATATTCCCACAGTTTGTATAGGTGGCAGATGTTTCAACTTGTATGATGTTGTCTCCTCTAAGGCGAAAAATGACCTTGCTCAGATAGCCCAAGAGCTGAAGCAAAAAGACATGGTAAATATGGAAAAGGACATATTTAGCATTGGACAAAACCAATGAGTAAATCTCTCTAAACAAATCTTGACTTATGATCTTTTCCATTCACCAGGCTCTTGTTATCCCACTGGAAGATTCTGGGTTCCTTATACTGTTACACTCTTCGCACCTCTTCTCTTATGAAGGTAAGATGTTGCCCAGTAGACTCCAATCCCACTCATTTTCTTCAAAGTAATTGATTTTTACCATCAACATATGCACCTTTAAAAACAGACCAGTATATGACTGAAAAAAAAAAACCTTTTAAATATTAGTATATTTTTTCCATCTTTCTTTGATTTCTAGATGCAAAGTCGGGTAAGGCAGCAGCACTTCAAGGCATGTTTATCTTCCCAGACTCAAGAACTGTCCCAAGAGGTAACAAGGACATTAATAATTTGATTAATTGATATTTACAGCAGTGTACTTTATGCAGCTTTTATTTGCAAGTCTTCCACATCTTATGAACACATTTTTGTGTGTTTTTATGTTTAGATGCCAAGACTGACCTGCAAAATACTAAGGTATCAACAGAAATAATGCAGGTTATCCCAGCACTCAATTATGCAGAAACGGAGATGGAAAAAAGCCTTCCAAACCAGCAGGGGCCCTCTCAAATATCTTTAGAGAAGCATTTGCAAGACTATGGGACTCTTTTTCACCCAGGACTATTGGACGTTCCCACCAGGGAAGCCAGTATGTTTCCAGATCAATATGATGTGCCTGGTGGTTTTACCCTAATATCACCTAAATGGTCGAAGGAGGCTGGCACTCGATTAAAATCCTATTTTGATGAGCCTTGTGGCTTTACGATTCCAGTAGGGAGGGCGCTGGAGCTACTCACCTCTGGTCGTCAACAGCGTGGTGATGATCACGACGACGATGTCTATTACTATATATCATCACCTGAGGAGGTGCCACAGACTGAAGTTGAGGTGACCAAACAATCGGAGGCCATCTGTAATGCCTCTGACAGGACAGCTGAAACAGTTGAGAGACAAAAAGATGAGCTCAAGCCTTCTTCCACAGAGCAGCCTCAAACTGCTTCGCCAGAAAGACTTGGAAAACTGGGAACAGCTGTAGTTACGGCAGCTGACAGTGTGTTGGAGTATCCAACTTCCACAGTGTCACCCAAATTGGGTGATGTCCCAACAGAGAATTGTGTAAGTATTGAGAATGATGTTGAGAAAACATCTCAAGGTAGTACTAAAGGAGATGCTGGTGGAGACGGTGTAGATTTATCTACAAAAGAGACTCCCATCCAAACTAGGAGTACAAGATTAATCAAATCAACAGAAGAAGGTGCTACTGCTGCAAGCGGGGAGACAGAGGATACTACACATCCTGTAAAAACAAAGCCTGATCCTGATAAGAAAGTAAACCGGAGATCCCTTTCAAGGCGTAGAGGTAGGAAGCGCAAAGGTCATTGGAAAACCATGCAGATTAAAAAAGAAGTTCAAAAAAAGATTGCTTTACCAACTCCAAGTTTGCCTGTCGTTTTGCCAGTGAATTCTCCCGAAGAACCTATGAAAGACCAGATTAAGACTGAAACCGTGCTTGCCGATGACACCAATCCAAGACGCCAGTCAACTCGTAGAGGCAAGGGACGCAGGCAAAGGGGTGGGAATCGAAATCTGAGCAAAGCCAGACAAGCACAAGAACCTTTAATAAGTGTGACAACTGAAACTATAGATGATCAAAGTATAAAAAATGAGATGAGTCCTTCAAAAAGAGATTGGCGGTCTCTTCCAAGGCGTAAAAGATTGTGGAATACCGATGTCAGTCTGAAACGTTCTTTGAGATCAGATGCTGTAAAGAACGATGAGGAGACTACAGTGGATGTACAGCACAATGAAACAAAACAAAGCTTGTCTAGCACACCAAAGAGGAAGATGGAGGGATTAAATTTGAGGGAACGATATGGTCTGAAGACCATAATCACAAACTGTGGTAGAGTCTTTGTCCCGCATGGTTCAGATGTTGACGCAGAATCTGCAAAGAAGGAGAAAATGCACGTTGAGATGAGCATTGACACAAATGCGGAAACGATTTCTCCTGTGGAGAACAAATCCAAACAATTAGTGGAAAGTACGGGAGAATCTCCCTCGATGGGTAAGGAAGAATTGCCCTCTAAAAATCCACTGGTCAATGACGACGAAGACTCAGACAGCACTTCAAACGACATGCCAAGTGCTCTCTTGTCAGCATTAAGGATATTGAGAAAACTTCACAATACCCATCCATCAGAAAGTGACAAAACGCAGGATTTATGTCCAGAAAAGTCTACACCAAATGGGGCTGTAGGTGTCCAGCAAAATAACAAAGATCATCCTGTTGCTGTTCAAGCAGATGCAACTTCCAGTGTTCCCGGAGTTTCTGACCAATCCGTACACATGGATCCAAAAGTATCCTCTCCTGACAAAATAAAAAAGAAATCAAAACATGAAGTGTACAGCGCAATATCTATAAGCAAATTAAAGACAGTGCTCAGAAGGGGAAAGAGGGTGAAATCTCCTTCCCCTGGTGACAGTGCAAAAACTGAACCAGATAACGCAGAGCCAGAGTCAAAAAAAGGGAAGTTGGCCACCAGCATGGATCCAAAGTGTGATACTGCCAATAATGAGCTGAAAGACAAAGAATCACAACCAGTAAATGATGAGGCACAGCCTATGCCAATGAAAAGTGTGGAGGTGACAAAACAACATGTGTCATGGAGAGGTCTTATTCACAAGGCATCAAAAGAAAATGGTAAGAAAATTATTAGTTTACACATGCCAAGAGTGGGAAAGTGTCCAAAAAGTGTATTTGCAACCGGTTTCATTATGTTTCATTCTTTTTAGTAGTCACTAAATTAGACTGGCTTGATATTGAGGCATGATTATGCTGGTGTATTAAAATTGGCCCCACGTTTTCCATCTCCATCTGTCTGCCTTCCGTGTGCATGTTTTTCTGCTTCTTAAGTTTACTCTACTTCCTCTGATTCTTTTGCATGTCTGCATGATTATGCACTTCTTCTACTGCTATTTTATGCTTTGTCTCTGTTTTTGTCTATTTCTTACAGGGTCCCTCAATTTTGACACATCAGCACCTTTTGAAATAGCTAAACACGCTGACCAGCAGCTCATATCTTCGCTTATTGGGGATAGGGTGGGAAAAAGAAGAATTAGCACTGATGGCAAAGCCAGTGCAGAGAGACTGGGCACGGGTGCATCACTGCCCTCAGATGCTTTGAGTTTACTGGCTGACTTGGCCCTTGGTGCGAGTAACGATAAAATGTTAACGAACTTAGAAGCCAAAGCTGGCCAGGAGGCCCTTGATGGAGTGAAGGCCACCGGCTCCCCGGAGTCAGTCCTTCATGCTCTTCTTCGTTATCCATCTGCCAGATTTAAATTACCTCCCAGGTCTCCTTTCCCAGAAGGTCTTTTAGTGACTGGGGAACTGATTTTGGAAATATCAAAAGAGCATTCTTACTCACAGCCCACCTCTCCGCTGTCAGGTTTGTCAGGTCCGTCTCCCAAGGTTTCTTCTCCTCCATCTGGAATTGTAGAATCGCCTCTGTCATTGAAAACTGGGCTTCATTTGAACCTGCCCAAAGATGCCGTGGCCTCGAGTCAACAAGAGGAAGGCGGAAAAGCAGAATGGAAGCGTTTAATTTCTCCAAATAAGCAATTGCCGGAGATCCTCAAGACGAAACCAAGGAGATCAAGAATTTTACGTTACAGAAGCATAATCGAAAAGGAGGGAAAGATTCAAGTGACAAGGATTTGGAAAGAACCATATGATTTTAAATTTGACAGCAAGTTCACCAATGACAGTAAAGACAAAACTGTCTCACGAGCACTTCATGGGTAAGTACTCCTTTTTGCCCCTAAATTTCAGTTAAGGCTTAATTATGATTATTGTTGTGAAAATTTAATATTGGTTTTATGTTGATTTTTGGCCAACAAGCTATTCACACAAGACAAATATCAAAGCATTATGGCTTTTAGTTGAAGTTTTTCGTTTTTTTTTTTGTCTGCTGGTCCATTGACACCATTTTCATTTTTTTTACTTGCCTTTTCAACATTTTCATTCAGCCTACTAAAAAAGAAAATTCTAGAAATTATATGTTGTTATGTAACTTATATTTATATAATTTATATACAAACATTTGCTGGAAACAATGACATGATGCAAACTATTACTCATTGATTTTTCAGAATATTCTGATTCTATCAAGACTATAACAAGTCTTTACAGTTACAGTTTCTTTAATTTAGCCAGATAACATTTTTAATCCAGGTGCTGACAAATCAGTGGAATTTGCAACACCAGTATAGAATAATACAGAGCACCAAATGTCTTGAGTTTGCAAGATACAAAAATACCACATACTTAAAATATGCCAAAGATGCGGTTTGCTTCTCAGTCACAGTTTTTGTGGAGAGAATGTGAGTTGAACAGTTTTTGTGGTAATCTTTTGCCTCATCATAACCCATAAATAGACATTCCAAACAGGCTCTGAATTTCTTTTTCTCTTTCCTAATATTGACAGGAAGTGGAACTTCAACATTGAAGACACCTATGAGGATGTCCATCTCATTTTTCACATGTGGATTGGTCTTTTCTATAGTAAACCCACCTCCAGGTTATTTCACCTTGAAAACTGTAACGCGCTTCCAAAGGAGAAGGAGGTTGAAATGGTTCATTTGGACATAAATGCTATTCAGAATGCCGTGTCATTGCTCAATGTTGATTTAAGCCAGAAAGCAGACTCTGCCAAGCCTGTGCATGCTTCATCAGAGGTTTTGGATCTTTCTGTGAAAAATGATGAGCCTGCAAATCTTCGATCAGTCACAAATCAGAGCAAAAGAAAAGACAGTGCATCACAACCTGGTGAAACGTCATCTCATAAGAAGAAAACTGGACCAAGGTGTTCTGGGACAAGTCTCTCCTCAAATCCGAAAGTTAGAACATTGATGGTAATGTATTATATCTTACACCATTAAAATTGTATTGAATTTAGGTAATGTAAACAAGGGTATTACTTTTTTCCTTCATGAGATTTATGTTAATCAGTTTTATATACATATATATATATATATATATATATATATATATATATACATATACATATGTACTTTTTGTACAATGTGTGTGATATTTATTTGCATGCTTTCATTTCTCTGTTACAGAATTATAGATCTGCTATGGATGTACCAGTGGAAAGTTCAGTGCCTGACAACGACAATGACACTGATGATGAAAATTACATCACCACTGACTGCTCTTATTCACAGCTCTTGGAAAAAAACAGTGCATACAACCAGTTGTGTGAGAAAGCATCAAATATGAGAATAGGCGTTCGGATACTTCAACCAAAGGTCAGAAATGTTACAAATAATAAAGCGTCCACCAGCATAACCACTTCTGGTCAGCAAAAAATTGGTGTTTTCCATCAAATCCTTAGTCCTATAAAACCATCAGCATTCTCAAAACCACAACGTCTGGTTTTGGGTAGGAAAAGTTTTGATCTGGGTTTAAAGAATGAAACTGGGCATGTACTGCATGCAGTACCGCAAAAGGGGAATGTATCTGACTGTGCAGAGAGTAAAAAGATTTTTGAAGCAAAGAAAGATGTGTGCCCAGAAGCTGTGGTTGATGAAAATGTTGACAAGACATTAGAACTTAAAACTGGAGCATCCATTTTGGTCCAGGAGGAGAGTGTATCTGTAGCTGAAGAGAGTAAAGTCATGTCAGAAGAAGATAGCCAGGATGGATGTCTGACGATTATGGAAGATGGAAATGTTGAAGAAGACATGAGTTCTGAAACGCCTAGCCAAGATCAGACTAATACTGCAGAGCATAAAGAGACTGCTCATGCAAAAGAAGATCTTAACCCTTTACTAGATCTGACAGATCACACAAACATGGTGGATGAGTCCAGAGACACTTCATCCCATGAGACTAATGTTGAAGAGACTTCTAATGCAACAGAAGAACCTAAACCTGACACAAGTCTGGATGACCATGTTGACGAGCTAAGTGATATTTCATCAGATGAAGCGAGAGTTGAAGAGCTTAATGAGACTTCTAATACAAATGAAGAACTTAAGCTTGTGCCTGATCTGAAAGATCACACAAATATGGCTGATGAGCTAAAAGATGCTATATCAGAAGAGGCTAGCATTGAAGAGTGTAATGAGTTTTCTAATGCAAAAGAAGAGCTTGATCTGAAAGACCAATCATCCCATGAGGTTGATGCATCATTCCTTAAGTTTGAAGGTAATAACACTAAAGAGCCTGTGGAAGAGAAAGAAGGTTATACAAGTGAGGAAATAATGCAAGAAAATGACTTTAACTCTAAGGATGAGGCAAACCTGGTTGGCAGTGATACTGAACATGAGACATCCACAGAAATGGAGGACCATCTAGATGATTTTGCTTTGGTTCTGGAGGATGATATAAACAGTGTCGATATGGAATTCAGTGACGAGGATTCTGAAACCAAGGTACAGGTGGAAGTTTATGAGCAAAACAGCTCCAATGACAAATCATCTGCCTTCATTGATGATGACCATGACGAGAAGATTCAAAAGAGTGAAAAACAACCTCAGACACTAGAGGAGGCAAACCTTGAAGAAGACACCCTTGAAGAATCCAGCAAAGGTTCATGCCCAGGTGAAGATCAGCTCATGTCTGTTCAAGAGAAACACACCGCAGCTGCTAATAATGATACTTCTGATGTAATGCATGATGAGAGTGAAACCAGGACTGTTGAGCAGAGTATAGTGGTCCAACAAGAAGCTCTTGATGTTTGTCAGGATGAGTCAAAACCAACAGATACTGTTGAACACACCAAAATAGATATTAGTCATTTGGAAAAAGGTGACGAAAGAGATTTAAGCCAACAAGATGCATCTGAATTCACTGATGATGCACTTGTTAACGAGAATGAAACACAAAGCCAAGGTTCTTGTAAAGATCAAATAAGCGAAACATACCAAGACTGCCTGTCTCTGAAAATTTGTGCATCACCCCCAAATACCACGACTGACTCCCATAATGAAGCAGTTGCTCCTCAAGCTTTGACAATCAACAAACCCTCAGAAGTAGATGTAAGCAGCATGTGCTCTACTCCAACTCAAGATGAAATTTCATGTTATCCAGAAGTGAACAAAGCATTCCGGGAAGAGGATTTGAATAAGGAACTGTACAACCCAGAAGATACTGATCACACTGACATGAAGCCACCTAAAAGTCCAGTAAGCTCCCAACCCCATGTTTTTACCCAAAAGCCATTATCTGACTTCAAAGGACATCATGAAGAAATCCACAATGATGAACTAAGGTGGAAGAGGAAGAAATACCCTGGAACAATGGATTTTAAAGATAAATCTGCAATAACTACTGAGCATTCACCCAGTGAGGACTCTCTTCCGTTAAAGCACAAACTCTATCCTGCCTCTCAACAAAAAGACGACGAGACCTGTAATTTCATAGAGGGTGCATCTCAAAATGATTCTGAACTCTATTACGGAGACGATTCGCATGGATATTACCATAGATCTGATGAAAATATACAGTGGCATGATTACCAAACAGAGGAACCTGTTGACGACCAATTGTACCATTGCGAAAACGACTCGGGTGGGAACAATGATCAACCTGGTTGTTCTAAGCACATCACATCTGAATGGGAGTATTCGTACAAGCACAAAAAGCGTGCACAGGAAGAGACAGATGACTATTGTTGGGGAGAAAAGAATTATAAATCAGACCCTTTCAAGTACCCAATAAAGGTTACTTGTACTGCAGACTATGAGACGGAAATAGGCCGAAGTTCAAAAAAGAAGTCTAGAAAAAGGAAATTCCATGGTGCCTTCTGTCAAAATGCTGAGTGGGACGATGAAGACTTTTCCGAGAGCAGGCTAAAAACGTCATACTTTGAAACTTATCAGACAAAGCCAACTAGGTCAGTCATAGTTAGTTCCCTTCCACATGATAAGCCAAGCAAGCAGCACTTTGACTGGCGCAGGTATTTCAGAAGGGAGGTGACTTGCAGTCAATTATTAGATGCGAGTGAGAGGGATAACAAATTCGACATTCCACCCTCATCCATTGTCACCATTTTGGACAGGAAAGGAAACCGTGTTACGTTCAATAACTCTCCTACTATGAAACCATCTTTCGATGGAAGTAGTTTGACTGAAGGTCTTGAGGACTCTTTTAATGACTGGCAGGAACAGCAAAGCAAGGCTGATGTGACCCGGTCTGCAATTGATCTTGAGTACCTAATCTTCTCTGAAAATATTACTCGGGTTCTCAAAGAAACTAAGAACTCTGTCAGTACCACATCACACTGTAGGTCAAATCCTGACCCGGCTTTGTGTCCAATGACTGTTCGGTTTTCAAATCTCAGTGAAGTGGACAGCTCTGTTGAACTTAGTAAAGCACAGTCATCACTTACTGATTTTAAGATTAAAGTGGACATGTCTGACAGGAAAGAGAAAAACCGTCAACCACATCTCCAAAGGCTTTTCTGTGAAAAAGGCAGTGAGGTTGAGTTCTCTGGGATATCAGAAATAACCGAGCAATGCGCTGTTGCGTACAAGTCCATGATGAACGATGTCTGCAGTGGGAAGACTCTGCCTCGTCCAACTGAGACAAGAAAGAGGAAGTTTGGTCGAAAGAGCATTGGCTGTCATCCTGGACTCCGTGGGCGCATCAAGAAAGATGTTTTCGACAGTCCTCATGACAATCTGAAGACTATTGTGAGACAAGCGTCTAAGACTAAGTACAGGTTCTATATCCTTGTCACATCAACAGATACCTTCTTTGAGGAAACCAAGGTAAGAAAGTCAGTGCATTAGAAGAATCATATAAAGTAGACCAAAACAGTGAAGAAAGAGTTTCATGTAAATTTCTATGATTTGTAGAACCTTTTGGAGATTGAGGGCCATATACCGGTTAAACCAGACGAGTTTGACCTCAATGGTGATGATCAATCTCCTCTGCTCATTGTACTGAGGAATGAGGACATTGCAGATCACATATGTGAGGTAAGTAAAGAACTAAATTTTAAAGCACTAGTGTCAGTTCCTTAGTAACTGACACTTAAGCCGCTTTTCCACTGTCGGGCCGAATGGTTCTTAGAACGGTCAGGTACGGTTCCAGTTGTGTTTCCACCTGAGCCTGGTACGGCGCGGCACGATTACAAACCATTCTCGGCACGGTCAGACAACCGTGCTGAACCGTGCTGATAGAGTGTGTGTGCTAAGCGAAAGCGCGCCATTTGATCAAACAGCCAAGTAAACAGCTACACTGCCTTCATAGCTCATGCATTAATACTGTAAATAAATGTGGTATTTTTTAGAAAGGGGTTACCTTCTGTGTCCGTCTCCGTTGGCATGCATATCCCCTCAGCATTTGTTGGTAACGTGATACCTGTCGTCGCCTTCTGTTTATTTTATTTAAACAAGAGTTGTGTCCTTTTTTCTGTTATTTATTTAGTAAATATTGTTTATTTAGTAAATATCATATTTAAAAAAAGGAGTCCCAAAAACAGAAACATCTGATCATTGTCCATATGGCTGTTTACATTACAATTGCGTTACCAAGGCAACGACTGACACATTTGTATTTACATTTTATTATCAGTACCACAGTGGAAAATGAAACCGGATCCGTGCTGACTGGCCCGGATCGGAACAGAACGGAACGGTTCAGCAAAGAGAACGGTTCGGCCCGACAGTGGAAAAGCGGCTTTAGTAATTCCTTAGTAAATGTATTAAGCTAAAAATGTTTAAATCACACTGTAAGTGGATGATTTGCCCTAGAGACAAAAAGGCAGCTTGAAACATTTTATTGGCTCCTTTTAGTAAAAAAAAAAAAAAAAAAATATATATATATATATATATATATATATATATATATATATATAAGCATTTAAGGATAGCATTTATTAGGTTAGATACTTAAAGGGATAGATAACTTAAAAATGAAAATTCTGTCATTAAATACTCACCCTCATGTCATTCCAAACTCATTTGACCAGGGGTCACCAGACCTGGTCCTGGAGGTGTTCCTGCAGAGGTTAGCTCCAACCCTAATCAAACACACCTGAACCAGCTAATCAAGGTCTTACTAAGTATACTCGAAACTTCCAGGCAGGTGTGTTGAGGAAAGCTGGAGGTAAACTCTGCAGGACACCGGCCCTCCAGGAAGAAGTTTGGTGACCCCTGTGTTAGACCTTTGTTCATCTTCAGAACACAAATTAAAATATTTTTGAAATATGAGAGATTTCTCACCCTGCATAGACACGGCTCCTGCGTCAGCAGCCCCGGACACGTGTCATGGTACTGTCATGAATGTGCATTGAAGACCGACATGGAAGAGAAGAAATTATTGAATAAAGTTGTTATTTTTGTTTTCTTTGTGCACAAAAAGTATTCTTACAGCTTCATAATATTTCTGTTGAACCGCTGATTTTTACATGGACTATTTTATCGATGTCCTGACTACCTTTGTGGGCCTTGAACGTGTCAGTTGCGTTGCTGTACATGCAGGGTCAGAAATTTTTCGGATTTTATCAATAATATCTTGATTTGTGTTCAAAGATTAACGTAGGTCTTAGAGGTTGGGAACAACATGAGGGTGAGTAATTAATGACAGAATTTTCATCTGGTGAACTAACCGTTTAATTGTGGATGCAACTGCAGTAAGTAACAGAGGTCTCTCTGTTAACTTCTTGTTTAATTGGAGTTGAATTCTGAATGTTTTTCTGTTTAACCAGGTACCTCATTTGCTGGAGTTAAAGAAGTCGCCCAGCGTCGTGTTTGCTGGCATCGACCGACCTGATGATGTGGTGAACCTCACTCACCAAGAGCTGTTTGCTAAGGGAGGTTTTATAGTATGTGATGAATTGGCTCTCGACACACTCACTCTAGGTACCGATCAAGTTTCTACACAAATTATGCATGTTGTTTTACTGGAGATGGACTGATACATGATGACATTTTTATTGGACTTATCTTGTCACATTCATATGAAGATGACATGAAGAAAGTTGTTGGCATCCTGGAGGAGTTAGACAAGCAAGGGAAATGGAAATGGTTTCTGCACTACAGAGACAGTCGCAGACTTCGGGAGAATGCAAGGTATCAAAAATATTTTCCCACCGCTGGATGTGTGGGCCTTCAAGGACTGATCCCCATTGTGTTTATACAAAAGCTACGATTAGTTAGTGTTTGCGTACACCGTTGTTGGCGCAGAGTCTTAATCTCCTTGAATCTCCTTGACAGGTCCAGTCCTGAAGCAAGTAAGAAACAGCAGTTTATCGATTGCTGTCAGAAAGCTGGCGTAATCGAGGTCTTGCCGTATCATGACTGTGATGTCATGTCACGGGAACGACCCGACTACCTCTTCTGTTTGACTCGACTCCAGATTCAAAACGCCTCTGTTAGGTTTCCTGTGTTCATTACAGGTAAGTGTTTAGATTTTTGTGAAAAGTCCACAGTTAAAGTACTATGAATAATCTTTATGAATAACATTTAATTTAACAAATTAACTCAATACATTTTTTTGCCAAACATAATTAAAAATAGTTATATTTAAATTAGGGCTGTCAGTCGATTCAATTTTTTAATCTAATTAATTACATGGTGTGTCGATTAATCAATCAAATTAATTGCAATGTACATTTGGCTGTGAAAATACCCACAAAAGATTATTTAAAGCTATTTTGTGTTAAATGAGAAAAGTAGACGTTACAAATAGTAGCTTTAGAAAGAAATATTTTATTTGTTTCAACATAAAATTTATTACACATAAACATTTAGGCTGCAACAGCCCAGTTCATACAATGATTCATTTAAAACACGGATTCATTTAGAAACTAAACACAGCTGTGTTGCTCGGAGACGTGCATAACTAATGCATAACTGGTGGTTGTTGTGTTCCTAAATGCACACCGATATCCTGAAACACCGGATCACAAGCAAAATGTGCGTTTTGCTTTGAAACATGCAGTGCAACAGATCTACTTATTTAATTAAATAACAGCCTTTTTGTGATTTAATAAGGGCACTAAGCCACATTGCACTTTTGATTTTAATTTGTGTGACACATGCGTTGCCAAAGCATTCATTCATATAACCACATTTTCCAATTGATGATAAACATCAGTGTCTTTAGATGCATCACCCACATATATAATAATGGTGTGTTTGGCTCGGTGTGTTTATAGATTAATTTTTGTGATATTTGATGCACATAAAATTTGAATAGAAAAATACAGTGTTTAATGTCGTTAATAAGAGAATATATTCAGCAGTGACTCGTGTCTGTCTCGAGTCAGTTGCTCACGAGTCCAAATCAAGTCGCAGACTCAAATTTCCATCTCTGATACTGCTCTCCACTACAGTCTTGTGGTTACACGTTATGACTGGAATGAACTAGTGAGAATTTGTTTCCTGTTATTTTAGGTTTTATTTCTGTTTCTTGGTTCCTGGTTGCCGTCTTGTTTCGTCACTGAGACCATAATCAGACAGGCTGATCTTTAGCTCTTGTAGGTTTGGTCTGAAAGTTATGAAGGCAAGACACTACAGGCAGAAGCACTTCTTTTTTTTTTTTTTTTTTTTTTTTTTCATGCACCTGTCAAGTTTGGGATTAATGGCTTTTCATTAAAATTTCTTTTTTTTTTTTAGACAAGCTTAAAGAAAACATCCAAAATACACTATTTGGATCTGCAGATTTCAGTTACAATACATATCTTTAAAGTACATTTTCTTATTAACTATTTTGATATTATCAGATAATGAGATTTTTTTTCCTGCACCAAGGCAAAAATCTCCACTTTAGCGGTATTTACATACACCGAAACGTACTATCTATTTTAAGTAGGGCTGGCAAACGATTAATCGTGATTAATCGCATACAGAATAAAAGTTTGAATTTGCCTGATATATGTGTGTGTGTACTATGTGTAATTATTATGTATATATAAATACAAGCACATTCTTGTATATATTTAAGAAATATTTACAAGATAAATAGAAATTTTTTTATAGAATTTATATTATATATATAAAAAATATTTTGTACAGAACACATTTCTCTTAAATATATACATTAATTTGTTTGTATTTATATATATATATATATATATATATATAATTACACACAGTACACACACATATATTAGGCAAACTCAAACTTTTATTTTGTATGCGATTCTTCGTTTGCCAGCCCTAATTTTAAGGTTTTTACAGAGGGTTGTATTGTATATAATTTGCCTGATGCAACATTTTATTCATAAAAATTATGAAAATGTGTTTATTTACTGGCTGTTGACAGTGTTTCTTATTTATGGAGTGATAAAAATACATATCCAAAATCTCCTCTATAAAAACCTTTGACTAATGTGTCAACAAAATGAATCCAGTGGGGTTTTTTTTAAGAAGTGTATGCAGATTAGTGCATATATATATAATTTAACAATGCCTAATTTACATATTTAAACATAATTCAAAAAATGTTTGCAGTTCCTATTGTATTCTATTCAATCAATTGGGGAACTATGGTGATAACTATTGTTGATGTATTTACGTATGTATGTATTTATTTTTACCCTATTCACCTGTGGTGTCTCGCCTAAATTTAGTCTGGTAATATTGAGAATATGACCGATCATATCATAAGTTTAATTTCCTATACATTATCCATTTTACTATATAAAATATGACAACTGGCTTATCCTGCTGCTGATATCTGAGGTTTTTACTCTAGTTTCACTATTTAAGCTCTCACACCTTTTTCCTTCTTTAAATTAAACATTTTAAATATATTTTAACAATTACGGTTTTATTAAATTATTATCAAAATGTAATAATGCTTACTGTATTTGTGGAGAATATATTGTGATAATTTTGTAAAAACTTTTTTGTTTTGTTTTGTGTTGCAGACACCCCAACTGAATCTTTTGGAACAAACGGAATTTTAACAATGAACATTTACACATTCTCACGGATTCTTTCAAATGATACTTGTTCTGTGTCATAAATTGGTGTTTTTTTTTTTTTTTTTTTTTTTTTTTTAATTCAAAATCCAATATCTTACCATTGGTAAGTTCAACTGTGTTCATAGAAATAATTTATTGTTTATCGTAAACGTTTATCTATATTACTCACATGTTAATTGCTCACCGTTTATAAGCTTTCCATTGAGAGCTTTACCGTCTATAACACAATGAAAATGTACAAATTTAGGTCATGAAAACGTTTTAGTATGTTTTAACCTGACGTTGTTTTTTTATAGATGAAATTTGACTGAAACTCTAATAAAAGAGCAGATTTAATATGGTTGTCATTCAGCTTTGTGTATTTAAAAACATGTCAATTTGTAGATGCAGCATATTCTTTTATCTATTGTGGGTATTAAGACCTAGAAAGATTCAAGCAATGTTTATTTGTGTAGTGTTTTTCACAATACAGACTGTATATGCAATACATAAAAATGTTGGAAGAAACTGATCATAATATGCGTTTAGCTACTAACAGTCCACTAACTTCTGTATGATTAGCCTACTAGACTTTTGTCTTTGCTCTGCTCTGAAAAGATTTAACATACAGATAATAGCTGATCATTTGTTGTAATTATAATTATAGGTTGTGATCACCCATTTAGTGTTCCTTTGGTTGGTTTGGTAGTTTTTCCTTTGTAAGAGTCCAAATATATTCTAAACTATATTGATACTGTTTTGAAAAACAAACAAACAACAACAACAGAAAACTCTAAGGAATCAATGAATCGCCTGAGGGGGAAAAGTCAAGGTAAACACTTTCCTTATAGATTGTGGTTTGTGTTTTACTGTAAAATGTGTTTTTTCTTTGTTTTTTTTTAAACTTCAATTAGACCTGTCTCCAAGATATTTTTCCCAGATTTAATGCATTGACATTATGTACAGAAGAAGTATTGTGATTAGGGAATAGTAACCTTGACTCGTTTTAAATAATTATTTTGGCTTGGTACACTTTCCATTTCACATAAGACCTAGTACAGGTATCAGGTAATGATAGCTGTGCCAAAGGCAAAGCATTAACAAAACAAGTACAAACCTGCCAAAATTAACAACCATCCAACGGTACCTTCTGAAGAACAGGTATAAGATTTCAGTTGGTGTTTTTTGTTTATTCAGAGGTTTTCATTTTCTTTTGAATTTTATGGAGTATTTTAAAAATAGGATTATTTGACAAAGACAACTGACAACAAGTTTTGCACATTTTACCATTTCACAATTTAAATATAGTTGTGACTAGTAGTGTGTATATCAAATACTTTCAAACTAGCTCCACAATATGTAAGAGGATTTGACTGTTTTATGAATTTTGCATTTTTACAACGAATGTTAAACAGAGTGTCTATTTACACTAACTACACCCACCAATTTGTGGTTAGGCTAGACAAAATTACAAAAGACGGCTGTCAGTACACAGCTCCCGTGTTGTAGATGGTATTTACAAAGTGTTTAATGCACTTTTTTTGACGCGATCAACCCAAGTTCAAATCCACCTTTTGCCTAACTCATTCTTCTCTCTTTTTACGTCTCATATCACATTGGAAAAGCATTTATTTTCAAAGAAAAAAGAAGGAAACAACTGAAAAGTTCAAAATAAAGTACCGGGTAGGGTTAGGGAATGTGTAAGGAAGGCTTTATTGTCCCAATAAGGCAGCATCAATTTAATAATTTTAATCAAAATTATAATATATATTTAATACGCAGAGCTGGGTAGATTACTTACAAATTGTAATCCGTTACTGATTCCAAATAACCTGACAAAAATTGTAGTTAGTAACGTAATTCATTACATTACACATTTAAGGTAATATAATCAGACTATTTTTTGATTACTTTTGACCTAACTTGTTTATCACATTGGTTTAAATAGGATAATATTGTACCATACTGACATAAAAATACAAAGAGTAAGAAAATATATTTCATTTGTTGTTATTAACAGCATGAATTGCATTAAACGTTATATTACGTCAAGGAATGAACATCCTAATGTGATATTTAATTATAAAAATATTTATTTTAAAATTTCAAAGGTACTTCAAGTAAATATATTAGGTGAAAGAGGATCAGATGACAAAAAAAGGTTGTGAATTTGTGCATTTTAATATGTTTGAAAGGCAAAAGCCTTCAAAAGACAGAAAAACACGGTTAAATAACCTACAGAGTGATAATTCAAATAAAAATCAATTTGTTGATCAGTAGTTGATGCACTGCTGAAACACTTTTTACACCTGAGATGATTTTTGTAAATGCACTGGTCAAATGCTGTGCTGAGTAATGACAGATCTTTGTGTGAATGTCCACAAAACTGGAAGACTGGAAGTGTATAAGTGACCCTGGACCACAAAACCAGTCTTTTTAGCACGGGTATATTTGTAGCAATAGCCAACAATACATTGTATGGGTCAAAATGATTTTTGATGATGATTTTTTTTTTTTTATGCCAAAAATCATTAGGATATTAAATATCATGTTCCATGAAGATATTTTGTAAATTAGTAAGGTGATTTAAAGATGATTTTCTCAATATTTTGCTTTTTTGCACCTTCAGATTCCAGATTTTTTGTTGTATCTTGGTCAAATATTGTCCTGTCCTAACAAACCCCATATTAATGGAAAACCACTAATTTATAGATTGACCCTTATAACTGGTTTTGTGGTCCAGGGTCACATATAAGCAATAGGATATTTTAAATGAAAAAGAGGAATTAAATCATGCATTTTTTGCGCTTGTGTATATAATACATAATCATGTAATCTACACAAAAGTAACTGTAGTCTAATTATGAGTATTTTAAAATGTAAATTAATCTAATTATAGTAACTTAATTTTTGGAATCTGATTACGTAATCCAGATTACATGTAATCAGTTACTACCCAGCTCTGTTAAAACGTTATTACTGCATAGTGTTTTATAATGTACTACAACACTGAGGTGCAGATATTTGCCATCTATTATTTGCAATAAATAGGCTAGCAGAAAATACTGCTTTTTTAGCATAGTGTAAATAGAATCTATCGCTATTTGCACTGCTGCTAATTTTTAAAAGTCAAAATGTAAATTTTATCACATTATTTTTTATTACATTATTTTCGGGGATTCAGATCGCACACTCCAAACTGTAATTTGTCGCCATTCGCATGTTTATCATCAAAGCAACAAAGCATTGAAGTTTTTGTGTTATAAACGCTTTTTATACATTTTCAATGTATGAACCAGAAACTGTTCGCACTGGAAAACGCTGAAGCAGCGAAGTGTTGCTATGGATACCTCAAGTTAGATGATTCACGGTCTGACCAAACTGTAATCTAACTTTATAACTACTAAAACGCCTGAGGATGCTTCGCGTACTTTCAAAAGTGTTAAAACTTAAAAGTACTTGTATAAAAACCCTCGCCCACTGCGTCGTTTCTGACACGGCATCTGCTGGGTTCCGCTTTCCGCATGTGAAAAAAAAAAATAAAGATCCACTACCGGATGCGTTTAGTTTTGGTTTTAACTCAACTTGCTGTCAACCCGGAAAGAGGCTGCGCTCGGGACACAGGGCTCGGCTTGGCGCGCGGAGCTTTCATCTGTTTTCGCGGATAAATGAGTGCGCATTGTGCGTGCATTGTATGCTGAGAGCGCGCTGAACAACACGCACACGGCGGAACGCGGATGACTCACAAGCCTTTGGGATTTTGGAAGTGAAGTAAGTTGATATTAGGTGTGGCAGTTATGCGCAATAGCGACTTCCTCTCATACTCGTAATACCGTTTTCCATGGGAGTTCATGAAAACCTGGTCCAGGTGAACCACACCTGAATCCACCTGTCGTGGACACTCTGAAAACCTGTTTTTGTTCCACTTATGCTGGATTTACAGTATTCCCACGCTCATGGGAGGTCATGTAAACTTTTATAGTCATTGATTACTTTTTTCTAGCTATGCCAGGCTCTACGGTTTTTATCTGCTAGAAAGTGTGTAAGTGTAACCTTTATAAAATGTCTTTTAATTATTATTCAGTAATCACGAGTCACTGGAAAAGTCATGAAATCATTTTTCAGAAGGTGTGGGGACCCTGGGTGTTGTAGTAGCAAAATGAGTAAAGACGAAAATTGCCATATGGCCTGTGATGTGTGGTGAATGATACTGAATTTGTATTACAAGGCTGTTTTTGTTGTTGAACTGTAAGTAGATAAGTTACCCTAGACCACAAAACCAATCATAAGGGTCAATTTTAGGTCAGATTTTTGAAACTGAGATTTATACATTATCTGAATAAACAAGCTTTCCCGTGATGTATGGTTTGTTAGCATAGGACAATATTCGGCCGAGATACAACTATTTGAAAATCTGGAATCTGAGGGTGAAAAATCACCTTTAAAGTTGTCCAAATGAATGCAATGCATATTACTAATTGGAAATTAAGTTTTTATATATTTACGGTAGAACATGTACAAAATATCTTCATGGAACATGATCTTTACTTAATATCTTAATGTTTTTTTTTTTTTTTTTTTAATTCTTTTTTAAAATCATAATTTTGACCCGTACAATGTATTTTTGGCTATTGCTACAAATCTACCCATGCTACTTTATGGTCCAGGGTCACATACTGTATAAAATACACAGAGATTATCTCATTATATATATAGTGAGAGAGTAAGCAATGTGAAAAAATATGTATATCTGTGTGTGTGTATGTTTATGTATCAGACAATTGTGAGGTCTGTTTCTAAATCTGTTTATTTCTTTGTTTCAAGATGATTTTTTTTTTTTTTTTTTTTTTTTTTAAAAGGGCCAAGAGTTAGATGCAAAATTCTGATATTTAAAAAATAATAATAATAATAATCTAATTATTTAAGTTATTATTTTAACATTTTATTTCATTGGGGTTTTTTTTTACATTTTTGTAGATCTGGGACATGCCTTACCTGGACAGACTAAATCGCACCTGTGGATTCCTGGATATCGAGCAAAATGAGAACAGCGATAAGTTTTACCGGCGCTATTTTATCTTGGATACTAATGAGAATTTTCTCCTATGGTATATGGACAATCCACAGGTACGTGCATTTGAGTAACTTTAAACAGAAGTTGCAGTATGGGTTTACAGAGGATTTTCTTTTTTACCTACACTCTAAACCTCAACTTTGCATTCTAAAAATTTTAATCTCATGTTTTTGCATAACCATTTTTTTCCTGTTTCCTTAAAAAAACAGAACTTGCCTCCGGGAACAAAGTGCGTTGGAAGTTTGCGACTTAGTTACATTTCAAAGGTATCGTATTCTAACGTTACATAAAAAGAAATACAATACCTTTTTTGTAATTACTTATTTAGCTTAAGAAAATTTGATTGAACTTGTTTGTAGGTTAATGAAGCATCAGTAAAGCAGAAACCAAAAGCAGAATTCTGCTTTGGTAAGTACATAAAGTGTCTAGTTTGTTGTTGTTGTTGTTGATGTTGTTGTTTTTCACCTTTTCAATAACTTACTATTGTTTTTTTGTTTTCTTACAGTAATAAACGCATTGTCCAGACGGTACTTTCTGCAGGCCAATGATGCAGTGGACTTGAAGGAATGGGTCGTTGCTCTGAATAATGCCACCAAAATTACAGTATGTGGAGGTTTTTGCATACATTCTGTTGTTATGTTTGGGGTTTGCTTTGTCATATCTCATCCATATGCAAATAAAAACGACAAAGCTATGAGCGTTCTTAGTTAGAGTCTCTACAACGTCAGCTATAGATGACAGATGAGATTATACTTCGATTAATGCAAAGTCTGTACTTTTTAGTTTAGTTTGGTCAGTTGTATTTGAATAAACTAATGAAGCTTAATGCATATACTGTATATTAATCATATCTTAAGGTTCCAAAAGCATCACCAGTGGCCCAAAGCACTGATGCCACAAATGTTTCAAACCCAAGTCAGTCAACATCTCAGCAGGCGTATAAAACAGAAATTGTGGGAGGTGTGGTTGTGCACACGCCAGTCCAGCAGGTGACGTATTTGCATGTGTTATTCATTCATGTTTTTAATTTAGGCAAATGTGAACATATATGTATCTGTTTTTCTCAGAGCGAAAATGAGGACGTCTTCACGAGTGATCTAGGATCACACGTCACTTTAAGGAGATGCCAAAGCGTGCGTCCACATGTTGTGAGGTCTGGCTACTGTGTCAAGCAAGGCAATGTGGTAAGACAAGCATCCTGTGATAACAGTTTTTGCAGATAATATGCTGTGGATGTAGTTTTTACTGGAATAGCTCACCCTCCGGCTATCCAAGATATAGGTGAGTTTGTTTTTTCATTGGAACAGATTTGGAAAACTTTAGCATTCCATCACTTGCTCACCAATGGATCATCTGTAGTGAATGGGTGCCGTCAGAATGAGAGTCCAAACAGCTGATAAAAACATCACAATAATCCACATGACTCCAGTCCATTAATTAATGTCTTGTAAAGTTAAAAAGTGTAATCTGTTCAGATGAAGAAACAAAAAGCATCTACTACTTGGATGGCCTGAGGTACATTTTCAGCAGCTTCTTATTTCTGGATGAACCGTTCCTTTAAATTTCCATATACTTGGGCCTATGCAGAATTTTGACATCACCACAATTACATTTTTTCAGAGGAAAAGCTGGAAGAGGAGGTTTTTTATTTTAGATGACCAAACTGTGAGCTACTATAAATCTGAAATGGTGAGATGCTGGATTGTTAAACTCTTTAAAAGAATGCCAAAGATTCATATTTATACAATGAGCAGACATGTAAATCAGTACTATGGCTCTTTTTCTCTTTTTAGGATAAGGAACCACTGCGTAGTATTCGACTGCAGGATGTGCTAAAAGTTAACGAGTGTCTTGTGAAATCCGGGTGAGAATCTTGCTTTCTTTTTTGTCTGTTCGCAACGTATTGGTCACAAAAAATGGTAATATCTGTATTATTCTAATATGCTGATTTGGTGCTTAAGAAACATTTTATAAACACTGCCGTTCAAAAGTGTGGGATCAGTATGTTTTTTAAAGAATTTTCTCATGCTCATCAAGGCTGCATTTACTTGATCAAAAATAAAGAAAAAGCAGTAATATTGTAAAATATTATTTCAGTTTAAAATAACAGTTTTCTATTTTAATATATCTTATAATATAATTTATTTCTGTGATGCAAAGCTGAATTTTCATCAGCCATTACTCCTGTCTTCAGTCACATGATCCTTTAGAAATTATTTAATATGATGAATTTTTACTTGTATTATCAATGTTGGAAACAGTTGTGCTGCTTAATATATTTTTTTGCAACTTGTGATTCTTGTTTCAGGATTCTCTGATGAATAAAATGTTAAAAAGAACAGCATTTATTGAAAATAATTTTTTATCAATTTAACACATCTTTGGTGAATAAAAGTATTAATTTAAAAAAAAAAGAAAAAAGAAAAATTTACTGACCACAAACTTTTAAATGGTAGTGTGTATTGTTAAAAAATATTACTATTTTAAATAAATTCTGTTCTTTTTAACCTTTTATTTATTAAAGAATCCTGAAAAAATCAGCATGAATGTTTCCAACATTGATAATAAATCAGCATATTAGAATGATTTCTGAAGGATCATGTGACACTGAAGACTGGAGTAATGATGCTGAAAATTCAGCTTTGCATCACAGGAATAAATTATATTTTAAAATATATTCACATGGAAAACAATTGTTTTACATTGAAATAATATTTTACAATATTACTGTTTTTTTGTATTTTTGATCAAATAAACTTTCTTAAAAACATTAAAAATCTTACTGATTCCAAACTTTTGAATGTCAGTGTATATACGAGTTTTTACCATCTGTGCTTTGTTCTACATTTGTTTCATTAATTGTGTTGTTTGTTGCAGGGATCTGCTGTCTCGTGATAACCTTTTTGAAATCATCACCAGCACCAGAACCTTCTACATCCAGGTAACTCTCGTCTAAATTCGTTTATAATGATCCCGCTCTCAGTAATAAAGGTAACAAATTAAAAAATAAATCATGTTGGTGTAGGTGGACTAGCATCCAAATCTGCACCTGTGTGTCAATGTATTTAAAGATCAACTGTTTTTTGAATCATCCTTGCATAAATGCTCTGTCACTCAAGCGAAACATAAATAACTCAATATAAATGCTTTTCAAATATGGGACAGGTGTTTATGTGGCTACTGTACTGTTGAGGCATGTTGCAAATGCAAATGAGGCTTATTGAGATCTTTAATATATTTTATATAGCAGAACTAAATAACTCGAAGTTAAAAATATCAGCTTAACTTGGTTGTGTGTGTGTGTGCGTGTGTGTGTGTGCATGCAGACAGACACCCCAGAAGACATGAAGGGCTGGATCAAGGATATTGCCTCAAAAATTCAAGACTTTAGAGGCCCGTGTAAGGTAAATATTCTTAAAGTGTTTAAAAAAAAATCAGTAAGACTTTACAATAAGGTTCCATTAGTTAATGTTATTAATGTATTAACTAACATGAATGAACATTATTTATTAATATTTGTTAATGTTAATAATAAAGTTAATAAAAATACAGTTGTCCATTGTTAAATCATGTTAACAAGCACAAATTTTGATTTTAATAATGCAGTATAAAATGTTAACATTAACATTAACTATATATATATATATATATATATATATACACACACACTCTTAAATTGTGCAGTAGTGTGTAATCTTGTTTGTACCACATGTTTGGTTCTCAAAAAAAAAGAAAAAGAATTTTTTTTAAGGTACAAATTTTTGGAGAGAATTAAAAAAAATATATTTATAAAAAGAAGGATTGTGGTTAATGTTATAGAAGATGCCTAGAAGTATTAAATCTGGTATATTTGAGTATTTATATTTAATTATAATTATTATAATTGTCATATTCTTAAAGTCACATGGAATGAAAAAACTGCCAATGTGTGAAAAGTGTAAAATTAAAATGTAAATGTAAAATTATATATATGTACAAAATATACAAAAGGTACAAATTTGTACATTTGTCCTAAGTTATACATTTTTGGAGAGAATTAAAAAAATATTTATAAAAGCTAGGATTGCTAATGATGGAATTTATATTTGAGTATTTATATTTGATTATAATTATTATAATTTTTTGTTATATTCATAAAATCAAATGGAATGAAAACTGCATGTCTGAACAATAAAAAAATTGGCATCACAACATAATAGGAAACAATATCTGAAAATTACACTGAATACAACAAACAACTAAACAAATAACAAAACAAGTCTAATGATTTTTGGTAACACTTTACAATAAGGTTTATTAGTTAACGACTTTAGTTAACATGAACTAAGAATGAACAATACTTCTACAGCATTTATTAATTTTCAAAGACCGTTGCTTATTTTGCTCGGTTTTACATTAGTACTTTATAGGTCTGTAACGATAATCGAACAATGTCGTGAGGCGCGTTTAGTCAATGAAGCCGGTACTTTGATTAGTAGTAAAGCTCCATCACGTGCGTTCAGCTGGAGCGGCAAGTAATACACAGAGCCGTAAAGCACTGAAGCTACGCCAAAATCGCGATTCGATTTTGTGCGCGATTTTGGACGCACGTGATGGAGCTTTACTACTTATCAAAGTACCGGCTTCATTGACTAAACGCGCCTCACGACATCGTGCGATTATCGTTACAGCCCTAGTACTTTACATTAGATATGAAAAATGTACATTTCACATTGCATAGTTTAAAACATGCATTTTACATTTTCTTGTTAATTTTACATTTTTCACACATAGGCAGTATATATATATATATATATATGCATGTTTTAGACTATACAACTGTATATATTTACTCTTATATATATATATATATATATATATATACATATATATATATATATGTATATGTATATATATATATATAGTTGCATAGTCTAAAACTTGGATTTTACATTGCATACACATTACAAGCAATTGTAATAATTAAATCAAATATAAATAGTAGATATTTATAAATCTGCAACACAAAGCACATTAAGATCACATAAACGTCTACAAAATTAAAAACAATTACCTTTTTTACATAATTTTTTTAGTTCTTTCCAAAAAAAAAAGCATCTTTGGACATTTCTAGAAATAAAAAACAAAAGTAAGCATTTCTGACCATTATCTTCCTTGATTGTCAGATACGCTCTTCCTGCAAAGCCTTTCCTGGACAGAGGAAGCCTCAGCTTGTGAAGTCCTGCTCCATTGCAGATTCGTGGCAGCCGTGGACCCCGGTGCCCAATCAGGAGAAGCATTTGAAGGAAGAGGGTCAAAGGGAAGGGCCGTACAGCTCTCTTCCCTCACTCTCACACACGGCCAACATCTTTCAGTCAGCGACTCAACAAAATCGACAACGGCACCATTCCCAGCCTCAACTCGCTCCCAGCGACACAGACTTTCCTGACAGTCTTGACAATCTCCGCTCCACTGATGTTTAGTTGCTTTAATGGATACTGCTGGCCAGCACATGGATAGTGTTATGATTTTAGCCGTTTGATTGTTGCTTTTTCTATTCAGTGGTGCACACACAAGTGCTTCAGTCATTGCAATGCTGCTCACTGACTCTAAAGGAATAGTTCGCAAATTTAGTTCCCAAATAGTACCTAAAAATTCAGTCATGGTTTACTCACTCTTCTGTCAAGCTCCAAAATCAATGTATGGCAAGAATTGTCTACCATTGCTTCAAACAATTGTACTTTTGTGTTCTACACAAAAAACTGTAGAAGATTGAAAAAAATTGGTAGTTTGGGGTGAACTATTCCTTTAAAAGAATGTGTCTTTTATATATGTAGGAATGTAAAATGAGGAAGGAAAGATATTTTATGTGTTGTATTTCTTTACTGAATTTCCCAAGACATACAGTGGGGTCTGAAAGTCTGAGACAACTTGTGAAATGCTTTTATTTTGTATGATGTAATATATGTGTATAATGATTTTTTTATCACAAAAATATGAGTGAAAAGTAAAAAAAAAAAAAGATACATAACAATAATGTCTTAGTATTTGGTAGATGACATTTGCTTTATTAACTTGAGCTGACATTAACTGATAAACATGTTATCCAGCATGATTTAAGAATGTTCCAAAGACCATTGCTTATTTTGCTCGGTTTTACATTAGTTGCTTTACATCAGATATGAAAAATGTACATTTCAAGATTCAAAAACCTCGATTTTCAGTGTGGTCTCAAACTTTTGGACCCGCTTGTACACTTGAAAGTATTGTTGGTACGTGTGGTAGACTTCAGTCAAGGTATCTGGGTATATTTTGAAGTCATTTTGTTTTTAATATCACTAATGAAGCCACCTGAAGGATTAGAAAAACTTTGACTAGACATTCTATGATCTTCGTGACTGAAAACGTATTTTAATATCGATTACTGCGAAATTCCTTGAAATGTTTATAGAACTTCTCGTTTTGTTGTTGTGAATGGTACTACATGTTAACAAGTAATGTTTCTGTTGCTCAAAGTACTTGTTTTTTATATGCCTCGTTGCTAGATATGCCTCATCGCTTTGCACATGAAATAAACCAGTCTTTGAAGGAAAAAATGACAGAGGCTTTTAATCTTTGCTCCTCCAGTCCAAACAGCGTCGCGCTTTCACACTGACTCAAAATTTCGGACTTGCTCGTGATAAAAGCGGTCTCAAAATGGGCGGAGTTTGGCGGCCCGAACGTGTTCTCTAATTGGTCGGATACAATGCGTCTCAATCAGCTCCTTGGTGTTAATATAATTATGCCATTTTAATAAACTATTTTAATTTTAACTATTAAAAATGATGTAAATTTTCCTTCAGATTGTGGAAGAAAGTGGACGCGCCTTGTCACGTGGTACATGTTACGTTTCTCTGCGCTGATGAGAACAAACCAATCACAGACGTTTCTGTTTATTCGCTGATTTTTTTCATTTTCTTATTTCAAACAGGCTGCAAATCTTCATTGCTCAAGTGAACCTTTTTAAATTGTCACGATTTTAATAGACAAATATCCAATATGAACGAATAAAATCGAACGAATAGAAAAATATTTCGCCTTTTTGAGCCACAATGCGCCCCCTGCTTTAAGTCACTACAACTTCAGCATCATTCGTCACTGATCTGAAATCAGGTCGAGTGTTTGTAAACTATGGCTGATCCTCATGCCGCTTAGATATGTGACGCACATGTTCCTCTTTTAATGTCTTGTAAATAGGAGTAAATGATGGAATTTGAAATAACGCGCACAAGGCCTTCGCTTTTTGGTGATATTGGTAAGTTAACCAGATCGCAAGATGTCTGACCTGTTATATCAGACTTGTTAGATTGCAAGTAACCAGCAGTCTGGTAATCATTTGACTCTGCAGGACAGAGTTCACTGTAACTGTACGACTCGCTATCATATAGTTGTCTAGATCAAGGCTCGATGGCAAATATTGTGGGCAGAGCTGTAGTGTGATCACATGTCGTTTGGCCTTGAATCAGTCACCAATGACAATTAACAGGTTACTAAAGCCCTGGATCAGTGTGACCTGAGTCAACAGATGGATGAACACAGTGCATTGAACAGTACAATAGCAAGACTTTAACAGAATATTTACCTAAATGTGACCCTGGACCACAAAACCAGTCTTAAGTAGCACGGGTGTATTTGTAGCAATAGCCAAAAATACATTGTATAGGTCAAAATTTTCTATTATGCCAAAAAACATTGGGATATTAAGTAAGGATCATGTTCCATGAAGATATTTCCTATGGTAAATATATCAAAAGTTAATTTGTGATTAGTAATATGCATTGCTAAGAACTTCATTTGGACAACTTTAAAGGCGATTTTCTCAATATTTAGATTTTTTTGCACACTCAGATTGCAGATAGTTGTATCTCTGTCAAATATTGTCCTATCCTTACAAACCATAAAATGGAAAGCTTATTTGTGACCCTGGACCACAAAACCAGTCATAAGGGTCAATTTGTCCAAATTGAGATTTATAAATCACCTGAAAGCTGAATAAATAAGCTTTCCATTGATGTATGGTTTGCTATAATAGACCACTATTTGGTTGAGATAAAACTATTTGAAAATCTGGAATCTGAGGGTGCAAAAAAATCGAAATATTGAGAAAATCACCTTTAAATTTGTCAAATGAAGTTCTTAGCAATGCATATTACTAATCAAAAATTAAGTTTTAATATATTTACAGTAGGAATTTTACCGAATATCTTCATGGAACATGATCTTTACTTAATTTCCTAATGATTTTTGGCATAAAACAAAAATCTATAATTTTGACCTATACAATGTATTTTTGGCTATTGCTACAAATACACCCCAGCGACTTAAGACTGGTTTTGTGGTCCAGGGTCACATTTATTCAGCTGATATATAAATCTTAATTGCGAAAAATTGACCCTTATGACTAGTTTTGTGGTCCAGGGTCACAAATGGTCTTATTTGCCCATTTTCTGTTGTGTTAAAAAAAAAGAAATCTAAAAGAAATATAAGAAATTAATTACATTTATTAATTAATTTTAATTTATTATTAAATGTATTTATTTTGGACCAATGGCAAATGGGGATCTGTTTGGGGTGCAAAAAAATGTATTATTGTGTATTAGTATTAGAATATTAGTGTATTAGAATTGATTCTGTGTATTTTTTTTTTTTTTTTCCGAAAACAAAAAATGACTATCATACATTTTTGTTTCAGTTTCACAAAACTTAATTGAAACATTAAAGTAGACACTTTACTTGCATTTAATATGTACACTACCAGATTTTTAATGTTTTTTAAATAAGTCTCTTCTGCTTTATTTGATCCAAAGTAGAGCAAATGCAGTAAAATTTTGAATTATTATAAAAAAAGTAAAATAACGTTTTCTATTTGAATATATTTTAAAATGTAAATTATTCCTGTGATTTCAAATATTTGTAGCATCATTACTCCAGTCACATGATCCTTCAGAAATCATTCTAATATTATAATTTGCTGCTCAAAAAACATTTATTATTATTATTTTATTGAAAACAGCTGAATAGAATTTTTTCAGTTTTTTTTGATGAATAGAAAGTTCAGAAGAACAACATTTATCTGAAATAGATCTTTTGTAACATTATAAATGTCTTTATCATCACCTTTGATCAATTTAAAGCATCTTTGCTAAATAACAGTATTAATTTCTATAATCCTGAAAAATGTACTCAACTGTTTAAATATTAATAATAATAATAATAAATGTTTCCTAAACATTTCCATTTATACCGGATCATGTGACACTGAAGACTGGAGTAATGATGCTGAAAATGTTGCTTTGATCACAGGAATAAATTACATTTTAAAATATATTTAAAAAGAAAAAAAATCATTCTAAATAGTAAATTTTTTTTAAAATTCTACTGTTTTGCTGTACTTTGGATCAAAAAAATGCAGGCTTGGTGAGCAGAAGAGACTTCTTTAAAAAAAAAACATTAAAAACCTTACTGTTCAAAAACATTTGACTGGTAGTGTGTATAAACCACTTTTGTAAATTCAATTTGATGCGGACACAAAATGGGACGTCTCGTCTTAGAGCCATAATTCCTTTTGGTGTCTAAATTGCACTTTACGTTACCAATGTATTATTTGGGAATCATTTCTATCTACTATAAACACCAATCTAATGCTATGTTTTGAACTTCTGTCCCTTCATTCTACCCGCAGCTCATGGTCTGGGGTTCTGGACCGATCGTTCGGCGGTGCATGAGGCTGCTGCTCAGGGCAGAGCTGTGCAGCTCCAAAAACTGATTGAGAATGGAGCATCTGTCAACATTGTGGCCGTGGACTCAATTACACCCCTCCATGAGGCCTGTATTCAGGGCCAAACACAGTGTGTGAAGCTGCTGCTGGACGCTGGAGCTCATGTAAGGCTGTTCTCCTCACCGTAGGCCTCATGAATCTGTCAACACGTCAGTTGTTTATATCGGTGTTATTGTTGACAGGTTGATGCTCGTAACATTGACGGCAGCACTCCGCTGTGTGACGCCTGTGCTGCTGGTAGTCTGGAGTGTGTGAAGTTGCTGTTAGAACATGGAGCCACGGTGAATCCTCCCCTCTTCACCTTCTCACCCCTGCATGAGGCCTGCATGGGCGGTATGTGACCTGATGCTCGATTTAAACAGTGGGTCAATTATGTATGCTTATTAGGGTTATCAATCGATTAAAGAGTTTATTATTATTTTATTCATATGTGACCCTGGACCACAAAACCAGTCATAAGGGTTAATTTTTTTGAAAATGAGATCTGTCTGAAAGCTTAATAAAGAAGCCTACCAATAATGTATGGTTTGTTAGAACAGTATTTGGCCGAGATACCTATTTAAAAAAAATATTGAAAATCGATTGTCGATATAATATATATAAAATAAGCATACATAAACCTAAGTTAATAAACATTCAGCATTTAAATAAACATTTAACCTGGGATATATTTTTAATAATAATAATAATAATAATACACAAATAAAAATGAGTAATGAGTTCTCCTAATAAACATATATAAATGACTCTAGATTAAATTGTCTATATAATATTATATATTAAAAAAAACTATATATGTTTATTAGGAGAACTCATTACTCATTTTTATTTGTGTATTATTATTATTATTCAAAAAAATATATCCCAGGTTAAATGTTTATTTAAATGTTGATTGTTTATTAACTTAGGTTTATGTATGCTTATTTGGGCTTTTTTGATTAGAAGTCATTATTATTACTATTATTATTATTATTATTATTATTATTATATAAAATACAATAATGGTTAAATATTTAAGTGTTGAAGGTTTATTAACCCAGGTTTATGTTTTTATTTGGGCTTTTTTGATAAGAAGTTGTTATTATTATTATTATTATTATTATTATACAAAATATAACCCAGGTTAAATGTTTATTAGGGCTTTTAATTAGAAGTTTTAATTTATTAAGTTCTAAGAAATTAAGTTTTATTATTTACTTACCTATTATTATTATTATTATTATTATATCAAAAAAATAAAATTTAATCTAGGGTCTTTTATATATGTTTATTAGGGCTGCCAACTGATTAAAATAAATAATAATAGTAGTAATAATAATAAATATCATTCATATAATTATTTTGGGTTTTTTTTTGTATATTTACTTTGTTAATATATTAATATATAATATTAGATCTCAAATTTATTAGGGCTATGTTATTAGGGTGTGTTTATTAGTGTTGTCAACTGATTGAAATAATATAATATAATATATTAATTATATAGTATTATATACACAGTTTATTCTAAAGTTTTTATGTATGTTTATTATATGTTTTTAATAACGTACAATGTTGTATCTAAAATTTAATCATAACCTGATCAAATTTAGAAATTAATCACAAATAAGCACATGAAATGAGATGAAAAAAACATGAAATGTTTTTTCTGCCAGGTAACTCTAAATGTGTTCAGCTCATGATTGATGAAGGTGCGTTGATGGAAGCTCATGACTGTCACTTTGGCACTCCTCTGCATGTGGCGTGTGCAAGACAACATCTCGACTGCGTCAAAGTGCTGCTCAATGCAGGTCAGCTTCCGCATTTACATTTCTTTGCAATTTGGTTAATGCATTAGCTAACATGATTTAACATTGAGCAATGTTTTTTCTTTTTTACAGCATTTATTAATCTTTGTTAATACGAGTGTTCATGCCAACAGTGTATTAACTAATGGTAACATACAACACTGAATTCTAAGATTGTATTAGTAAATGTTGAAATTAATTAGATTAATAAATGGTGCAGTATTGTTCATTGTTCATTCATGCTAACTAATGGAGATAACTGATGTGAACAAAATAGTATTACTGTAAAGCTCACTAACTTAAAATGAACAATAAATCAAATCTCTTATTGCTTCATTGTACCACATATTAAAAAACTATACTTTTTGTGCTTCCAGTTATGTCTGTGTATTCTTTTACGTATTTGATCCTGTTTCTAGGTGCAAATGTACATGCTGCTAAACTTCACGAGACTGCACTGCATCATGCTGCCAAAGTGAAAAATCTGGAACTAATTGAGCTTTTGGTAGAATATGGGGGAAATGTTTATGCCAGAGACAACCTCGGAAAAAAAGCCCATTCAGTACACCAGAGCCGGCTCAGCTGCTGCACTCTGCCTAGAGTTTTATGAATGTAAGTTGAAGTGCTTTGTTTATAATTTATAGATTTGGAATAATTATGGATGTAGTTTTTTTTTTTTTTTTAAAGAGATAGTTTACCCAAAATGAGAATTCTGACATTAAATACTCACCCTCATGTTGTTCCAAACCCGTAAAACAATTACGGGTTTTAATCTGTGTTCAGAACACAAATTAAGATATTTTTGATGAAACCCGAGTGCTTTGTCCCTGCATACACAGCAACGGTACTACCATGTTCAAGGCCCAGAAAGGTAATAAGGACATTGTTAAAGGAGAAGTCCACTTCCAGAACAAAAATTGACAGATAATGTACTCACCCCCTTGTCATCCAAGATATTCATACCTTTCTTTCTTTAGCCGTAAAGACATTATGTTTTTTGAGGGAAACATTTCAGCATTTTTTCTCCATATAATGGACTGATATGGTGCCCCAATTTTGAACTTCGAAAATGCAGTTTAAATGCAGCTTCAAACGATCCCAAATGCGGTTGTAAACGATCCCAGCCGAGGAAGAAGGGTCTTATCCACCATAACAATCAGTTATTTTAATTAAAAAAATACTATTTAAATACTTTTTAATCTCAAACGTTCGTCTTGTCTTGCTCTGCATGAACTCAAGACAGTTCGGGTATGTCGAGAAACTCCAAACGTATTTTCTCCCTCAACTTCAAAAATCATTTTAAAATCATCCTACCTCGCTACAGAAGTACCGACACAGTCTTTGCAAAGTGAACATGCACAGAAGTTCAAACACCCTTAACCAAAATGGTAAAACTGCGTAAACCGCGATATAGGGCGATTTTGAAGTTGAAGGAGAACATTTTTGGACATACTCTAACCGTCATGAACTGGGAAAAAACTGTTCAGGCAGAACAAGACAAGATGAGTGTTTGACTTTAAAAAGTATATATAAATTGTATATTTAATGAAAATAACCGGTCGTTACGCTAGATAAGACCCTTCTTTCTCGGCTGGGATTGTTTACAACCGCATTTGGGATCGTTTGAAGCAGCAATTAAACTTTGCATTTGGAAGTTCAAACTCAGGGCACCATATATATGGAGAAAAATGCAGAAATGTTTTCCTCAAAAAACATCATTTCTTTACGACTGAAGACAGAAAGACATGAACATCTTGGATAACAAGGGGTGAGTACATTATCAGTTTTTGTTGTGGATGTGGACTTCTCCTTTAAAAAAGTCCATGTGACATCAGTGGTTCAACTTTATTGAAGCAACAAGAAAACTTTCTGTGCACAAAGAAAGCAAAAAAAACCTAATTCAACAATTTCTTCTCTTCCGTGTCAGTCTCCGTTGCATGTTCACAACAGTACCACGACGCATACCTCATAACATTATGGCTGACCCACTGATGTCACATGCACTATTTTAACAATATGCTTACTACCTTTCTGCACCTTGAATGTGTCAGTTGCATTGCTGTCTATGCAGGGTCAGAAAGCTCTTAGATCTCATCAAAAATATCTTTGTGTTTCAAAGATGAACGAAGGTCTAACGGGTTTGGAACAACATTAGGGTGAGTAATTAATGACAGTTTTCATTTTTGGGTGAACTATCCCTTTAAAGGAGAACTTCACTTCCAGAACAACAATTTACAAATAATTGATTCACTCCCTTGTCATCCAAGATGTTCATGTCTTTCTGTCTTCAGTCGTAAAGAAATGATGGTTTTTGAGGAAAACATTTCTGCATTTTTCTTCATATAATGGACTTGACTGGTGCCCCGATTTTGAACTTTCAAAATGTAAATGTAAATGTTTTCCTCAAAAACTGTAAATTATTTGAGAATTGTTGTTCTGGAAGTGGAGTTCTCCTTTAAGGTTAAAAAGTGCTCATTCTGAATAAATATGAAGTCAGTGAACTGTAAGAATTAAATATGTCTTTTATTAGTATGGCTAAAACAGAAAATTAAATTTGCATGGTCCCAATGAAAACTTGTTGTTTTGACATCTTGCAGCCACACCTCTCAGTCTTCAGCAGTTATGCAGAATTGCTTTCAGAAATGCCCTCGGGAAACGGGCGCTGGGGGTGTTGACTCAACTGGGCCTCCCAAACCGAATCATCTGTTTCCTGTCTTATTTACCAGCTCCTCCCCTGGAGCTGTTCCAGTCCTGACAATCTGCTCCACTGCTTCTGTCCAGGTCCAGGTCATGTATAATGGCCACGACACTGACTGTGTTTAAGAATAAGGGGACTTAAGTCATTGGTTTCTAGAAGAAAGTAGATTCCTTACTGTGAAGCGCAGCTACTGTAACAGCCGCACTCAGTATTTGTCACGTATCTGTTGCTATTCTCCCGCTGCTACAGCAGCGAACCAACAGAAGATATGATCACTATGTATGGATGCAGTTTACTGCCAAAACTCCTAGAATAATTTGACTTGAAAATAAGCACCTTTAAGGGTATTTTCTGTGTTGCATCACGTTTTGGCTGCTGATATGTCTTACAATGAGGCACAATAAAACAAAGAGCTTGTTTTCTTCCAGTTAATCCAAATCATAATATTACTTGTATAATTAACTTTCATAATATGCATTGTATGATTTCATTTATGGTATTAGATTTGTAAATGCACTGTATATAAATAGCCTTCAGTTTTATATGAATTATGCAAATTGTGTATATTATAGCTAAATGTTAAATGTGTTAAAAATATACATTAATATATTGTGCAAATGCTGTATAAATGACTTTTTTCCTGTTGTACATAGATTATTTTAAAATGTTGTTTTGGTTTTACTTCTGTTGTTACTAATTGAACATAATTGTTGCGGAAATTGTAATTTCTTAATTGCACAATATTACAGTTATGTTTTACTTGACTGATGGTGAATTGACCAAACTTAATACTATATATATATATATATATATATATATATACATATATTGCAAGTCAGATGTATGTATGTATGTAGCATAGAGTATAAAAAATTACATTTTACATATATTTTATGTTAAATAAAAGTGTGCAAAACAACATTGTTTTCATACGCTACCAGTCACTACCTAGTTTTTGAACAGTAAGATTTTTAATGTTTTTTTAAAGAAGTTTCTTCTGCTCACCAAGCCTGCATTTATTTGATTTAACATACAGCAAAGGCAGCAATATTGTGAAATATTTTTACTATTAAAAATAAATGTTTTCTGTTTAAATATATTTTAAAATGTCATTTATTCCTGTGATTTAAAAGCTGAATTTTTAGCATCATTACTCCAGTCACATGATCCTTCAGAAATCATTCTAATATGCTGATTTGCTGTTCAAAAAACATTTTTAATTATTATTATTATCAATATTTCAAACAGTACATTTTTTTTCAGGATTCTTTGATGAATAGAAAGATCAGCATTTATCTGAAATAAAAAGCTTTTGTAACATTATACACTATACCATGCAAAAGCTTTGAGTCAGTATATTTTTTATTGTAGGGAGTAATACTTTTATTTAGCAAGGATGCTTTAAATTGACCAAAAGTGATGATAAAAGACATTTATAATGTTACAAAAGATTTATGTTTTATGTTTCAAATAAATGGTGTTCTTTTGAACTTTTCATTCATCAAAGAAACCAGAAAAATAAATCTACTCAGCTGTTTCTCAACATAATAATAATTATTATAATAATAAATGTTTTTGAGCAGCAAATCAGAATATTAGAATCAGCATTGAAATCACTGGTATAAATTACATTTTAAAATATATTCAAATAGAAAACAGTTATTTTAAATAGTACAAATATTTCAGAATTTTACAGTTTTTTTTGCTATACTTTGAATCAAATAAATACAGGCTTGCTGAGCAGAAAAGACATCTTCTGACTAAAACTGTACAACTTTTGAAACTACTGTTGCACCTTTATTATCTTGATTTTATTTTTTACATCATCATACATGGCCGTACTGCAGCCGCAACGGCAGGACTTTTATTTTGACATGATTTGTGGAATTCTGAAGCCGGAAGTCGCTGTGAATCGTGAAGTTCTGGGGGAAGCTGCTTGGTCAACTCTTATTCAAAACTTTAGACAGACTTATTTAACTGCTGTTTTTACAAGCTGAATCTGTAGTCTCGTGTCTAATCCTGTTCGTACGCGTTACGTTACTTTCAGACGACTGTGAAGTGGCGTTTAAAGTGCTCCTCATGGCATTATTTTGGGCGAGACAGCAGTAATTAGCAGAGCCCTGTTGATCAGATCAGCCAGAGGTCGCAGAACTGCAGTGTAAGCGGTGAGTTTCCTTCTCCACGCCTTACAGACACTCTCTATCGCCTTTATACCCGTCCTCGGCTGTTTACATTCATTTTCACGAGTACTGGCACTGTGGATATTTTTTAATGGGCTGATTTCCTTCTTTGTACGACATAAAGGCTGTGCTTCAAATCCTAGTGAGCTGTCTACATAGACAGCATTATGGGACATGTAGGATACACGTAGGTTAGGTTCCTTTTAGGGGTAGATCGGATTTCTCATATTTTGTATGGTTAATAACATATTATATGTATACTTAAATGATCTTTTAAGTTTTTGTGCCAGACATACTGTTGATCAACCTGTTGTTTTACTAGGGGGTATGATCTAATTTTATATTTTTTTCCCACCACAAACAATGATATCAATACATGATGAGAGTGTGAAAGCCACAATCAAGGTTATGGGATGGTTTGAGACGTTCAAACCATTTGAAAATGAATGCATATTTACCTAGAGAACATCCACAATTGTGTGTAAAGATGTCATTTACTAACCCCATGCTTGTTTAAAGTGTGAGAATTTATGTAAATACAAAAATACATTATATGGGTCAAAATTATTGATTTTTGTTTTATGCCAAAAATTATTAGGAAATTAAGCAAAGATCATGTTCCATTAAGATATTTTGTAAATTTCCTACTGTAAATCTATCAAAATTTAATTTTTGATTAGTAATATGCATTGCTAAAACTTCATTTGGACAACTTTAAAGGTGATTTTCTCAATATTTAGATTTTTTTGCACAATCAGATTCCATATATTCAAACAGTTGTATCTTGGCCGAATATTTTCCTATCATAACAAACCATGCATCAATGGAAAGCTTATTAATTCAGCTTTCAGATGATGTATAAATCTCAATTTTGAAAAATTGACCCTTATGACTGGTTTTGTGGTCCAGGGTCACATTTGTGCTCAATAAGTATCTTGTCGTTTAACTATAATGTGTTTACAAAAACTGTTATTATTTAGCATATGTAGTTGCTCTTGAATTTTCCAGTTAAAGTCGATGTGATTTTGTTCATTATGGAAGCCTGGTTCCACCATAGGATAGAAAATTAAAAAGGTAATTGCACCTTTTTAGCTCACTGTTCTTTTTTTTTTTTTTTTTTTTTTTTCTTGTGGATTTATTGAGTTTATATCTCATAATACATTTTTCTTTCTCTAAATTCTGAGTTTATATCACACAATTTGGAATTTCTTTCTCTAAATTCTGACATTATATCAGACAATTCTGATTTTCTTCTTGAAATTCTGAGTTTATATCTCACTATTCTGAATTTTTCTCATAATTCTGAGTTTTTATCTCACGGTTCTGATTTTTTTCTTGTAATTCTGAGTTTATATCTCACTATTCTGAACATTTTGCTCGCAATTCTGAGTATATACCTCACAATACTGAATTATTTTCTTGCAATTATGAGTTAAAATTCAGAATTAAGATATAAACTCATTGGGCCTCATTCATGAATCACGAGCAGAACGAATTTGTGTGTAAACCGTTCGTAAAGCCATTCTGACGTAAGCTTTTCAAAATGTTAGTTGGTACGAAAGAAATGTACACCTGTTCCCTACCACTTGTAAATGGTGCGTTAAATGTTATGTGTTCTTTTTTTAGCAATCTGATGACACTGAATTTTAATGCACTGGCATTATAAATACAAGTTCATTTGCCCTTGCCCTTTATTTATTTATTTTTTTATTGCTGAGTTGATAATTGTAAAGCACAGCGCTCGTCGCTGTCACTGTTTACCCAGCCGTAAATAGAGGAGAAGTCAATACTGGTTATTGCTTTTTATATTTAGTAAAATTTAAAAAAATGAAATGCTAGTTATACGTTGCTGCCGTGGATATCCTAAATCATTGCAACCAAAGCACCTCAGCTGGAAAAACGCTGTGCCACCAAAGCGTTCTCAATTGCGCCACTGGCTGATCGTTTTCAGTAGAGCGTCTGATATTTTTCCATCTGGTTAAAAACTCTTTGGTTGACACACGTTTTTTATTTACGTTTATATTTCGTAATACTGAATTTTTTTCTCTAAATTCTGAGTTTATATCTCGCAATTCAGATTTTTTCACAGTTCTGAGTTTATATCTCACAATTCTGATTTTTTTTCCTCTAAATTCTAAGTTTATATGTCACAATTCAGATTTTTTTTTCTCACAATTCTAAATTTTGTTTCGGAATTTAGAGTTTATATCTCACAATTCTGATTTTTTTTCCGTAAAAAAAATCTGATTTTTCTCACAATTCTGAGTTTATATCTCACAATTCAGATTTTTTTTTCTTTCAGTTCTGAGTTTATATCTCACAATTAAGATGTTTTTCTCGCAGTTGTGAGTTTGTATCTCGCACTTCAGATTTTTTTCTCACAGTTCTGAGTTTATATCTCACAGTTCAGATTTTTTTTCTCTGATTTCTTAGTGTATTTCTCACAATTTAGAATTTTTTTTCTTGCAGTTCTGAGTTTATATCTCACAATTAATTTTTTTTTTTCCCTCTAAATTCTGAGTTTATATCTCACAATTATGAACTCTTTTTCTCGCAGTTGTGTTTATATCTCACAATTCTGATTTCTTTTTTCTTGAAATTTTGAATTTGAATTTTTTTTTTCCCCAGTTCTTGGTTTATATCTCAATTCTAAATTTTCTCTCAATTCTGAGTTTATATTAGGGCTGCAATGATTCCTCGATTCTATTTGAGTATTGGATTTTTAAAAAAAATCCTTGATTGCATGTCGCCCGTGCTTGAGTAATCTGCAAAATACCAGAAGTGGCGCATTCCACATATTAAAACCATTTAAAAATCATAATAAAGAACTATGCTATTAAGAAATCACAAACGCTATGACTCAGTTAAATAAATAAATGCAATGCAGGTTTAATATATGCGCTTTAATTATTTACATGCGTGCATGCATGTTCACAGTAAATATTGCTGTTATAATTTACATGTGTGGAGTGTCTCAAACTCTGCATGTTGTTGTTGTTGTTGAGTTTGGGTTTATTATAACGTTTATCTGGGAACGCAACGTGCGCTGTTTCATTAGATCTAAAAGGTAAATCCTTTATAAACCTATGCAAACACAGAAAAATACATCAGTATCTTAATATGCTAACTGTTCATTGTGATTTCAATATAAAAGCTCAAGCCCTCACTCTGAGTTTACATGTTTTGATGTCCACATATTCAAGAAGTTACAGTGGCAGTAGCTTTTCTGTCATAAAGAAATGGCCAAATATTAAAGATTAAGTGGACATTTGAATTAAATGTTGAGTCAATATTAAACACATTAGATTGTGCAGTAAAGTGTAAAAACAATCGTCATGCCGTTGGTGCCCTCTGCAGGCATTTGTTATAATGTGCAATGTACCATAGCTCTATAGTTTATAATACATAATATATAGTACATTATGTAATTTAACAGTTTTGTTCAATAAAAAACATATGATTTCTTGCTTTTGATGCTTTATTTGAACTAATTATTATTGCCTCATTGCTATTATATATGTATTTTAAGTCATCTTAATGACTATTGTTCACTTGGGTCTATTTTTATTAATACAAAAAATGTTATTATAAATATCCAATTACTCTATTAATTGTCAGAATAATTGACAGATTACTCAATTATCCAAATAATCGTTTATATATCACATTTTTTATTTTTAGATCAAATGTATTTTTATCCCATGGCAGAAACATGATTCCATAGTTCATAACCAATTTTATTTCTGTAATGTTTTACTTATATATGCAGGCTGAATGTGAGTTTGCTCAAATAAAAGCTGTTTGACTGTTGGTTAGCATTATTCATTTGGCCGCACAGTGACGTCAGTGGAAAAGGGAAAGTTCTAATTTAATTTTGATGACACAATTTTTTTTTCTTTAGATCAACATTCTCAGATGCATAGCTCACAATTATGATTAAACATGCATGTATAATGTTGAATTGATAACGTAAAAAAGATCAAATCTGTGTCTCAGGTTTAGGTTGAGCAACTGAAAACAGCTCCGGGGTCAGCGACCTCTGTTTCTCTCTCAGGTTAATGTCTTTTCCTGGCTGTGCTTTGAGAATGACTTTGACATTTAGCCATTCTATAAATAGACTGCAGGGGTAATGTTTGCAGAGGGGGTGCTTTCTTACAAAAACTTTTATTACTATCATGATGTCAGTGGTCACATGACAATGGAGAAATTGCTGAATAGCCTCCAATATGAGTCATAAAAATGAGACACGGTACATAAGACAGCGTTATATTATTCACTGTGTAATATGCTGTTAATTCACTTCATGTAAACTCTCAGTGCCACAGTTACTCAGACAACTGCTGAAGCTAGCATTAAGCTAGCATGCATGGGTGGTGTTGTCAAGTCATCAGGTGGAGCACGGGAGCATGTTACTTCTCTGAGCAATTTTGGCAATGATAATTTGATAATATGTTACCATTCAGAAGTTTTTTTTTTTTTAAATAAATTAATTAGGGTGGTCAAACGATTTATTGCAAAAAAAATAAATAAAATTTTGAGTTTGCCTAATATTTGTGTGTTTGCTGTGTGTTATGTATATATAAACACAAATTAATGTATATATTTAAGATAAATATGTTATGTACAAAATATTTTTATTTATATATATATATATATAATTTAAATTATATAAAAAATATAATAAATACATATACTTATAAATATTTCTTAAATATATACATGAATGTGTTTTTATTTCTATATACATAATTACACACCGTACACACACATATTAGGCAAACACAAACTTATTTTTGTATGCGATTAATCGTTTGACAGCCCTAAAATTAATTCATTTATTCAGTGGGGATGCATTAAATTGATCAAAAGTGACAGTGTCAATTATAATGTTAGAAAATATTTCTTTTTCAAATAAGTGTGGTTCATCAAAGATTTCTGAGGGGAAAAAAAGTCACGTTTCCACAAAAATATGCGATGTTTTTAACATTGATAAAATAAAAAAGCAGCTAATGATGCTGAAAATTCAGCTCTGCATCACAGGGATAAATTACATTTTAAAACATTAAATTAGACAGTATTATTTATTTTAAATGGTAATAATATTTCACAGTATTACTGTCTGTTTTTACTGTGTTTTTAATCAAATGTGCATCCATTCTGAACATAAGAGTTTTTTCAAAAACCAACCCAAAACTTTTGAAGGGTAGTGTATTATATTACTTTGAATATCTCTTTCTCTCTCTTGATTTAAGCAGAAATGATTATATTGCCAAAGCTGTAATAAACCGGTATACAAACATAGAACTGTTTTATTTGTGATATTTACACAGATGTTCTGAAGTGCTTATTTGTATGTCAAACTGTTTGTGAGTCCTAAAGTGTTATTAATATATGCATGTGCATTCTCTCGGTCTCTATCACAGGTGGTCTGTCAGGACTGTAAGATGACTGAGTATAAGTTGGTTGTTGTGGGAGCAGGTGGTGTTGGGAAGAGTGCTTTAACTATCCAGCTCATTCAGAATCACTTTGTGGATGAATATGACCCTACTATTGAGGTACGTAATGACCTTCTGACCTCATCTTTCCTTAAAGGGATAGTTTACCCAAAAATGAAAATTTGGTCATTAATTACTCACACTCATGTCGTTCCAAACCCGTAAGACCTTTGTTCATCTTCAGAACTGAATTTTCGTTTTTGGGTGAAATATGCCTATAAGTTACAATTTATCATCATGACATGCACTGAATATTTAAAGGAGTCGCTTACTTCCAAAACAAAGATTTACAGATAATGTACTCACCCTGTTGTCATCCAAGATGTTCGTGTCTTTCTTTCTTCAGTCATAAAGAAATGATGTTTTTTTGAAGAAAACATTTCAGGAATCTCTATATAGTGGACTTCTATGGTGCTCGCGTATGTGCTTGAACTTCCACAATGCAGTTTAAATGCAGCTTCAAATGGCTCTAAACAATCCCAGCCCAGGAATAAGGGTCTTATCTAAAAAACCATCAGCCATTTTCTTAAAACAAAAAAAGTACATACTTTTTAACCTCATATGCTCGTCTTGTCTAGCTCTGCATGTACTCTGTGCATTCTGGTTCAATACAGTTAGGGTATGTCAAAACACTCCCATCTCATTTTCTCCTCCAACTTCAAAACGCCCAACATCACTGCAAAAGTACCGACCCAGTGTTTACAAAGTGAACATGCAAAAAAGGTCAAGCGCCCTTGACAAAAAAAAGGTAAAACGGCGATGTAGGACAATTTTAAAGTTGGAGGAGAACATGAGTTTTCGACATACCCTAACTGTCTTGAACAAGACTGCACAGAATACACATGCGCACAGCAGAGCTAGACAAGATGAGCGTTTGAGATTAAAAAGTACATACATTTTTTTTTGTGTGTGTGTGTGGGTTTTTTTTTTTTTTAGAAAATGACCGATTGTTTTGCAAGATAAGACCCTTATTTCTCAGCTGGAGCCCTTTGAAGCTGCACTGAAACTGCATTTCGGACATTCAAACTCACGGGCATCATAAAAGTCCACTATAAGGAGAAAATTCCTGAAATGTTTTTCTCAAAGAGCATAATTTCTTTACGACTGAAGAAAGAAAGACATGAACATCTTGGATGACAATGGGGTGAGTACATTATCTGTAAATTTTTGTTTTGGAAGTGAACTACTCCTTTAATTCGATATATTTTCAGGTTAATTCATGTAATCATGAGACTGTCAGGATCTATGTGCTGATCATGTCTGTGTCTTACAGGACTCTTACAGGAAGCAGGTGGTGATTGACGGTGAGACGTGTCTGCTGGACATCCTGGACACTGCAGGTCAGGAAGAGTACAGCGCAATGAGGGACCAATACATGAGGACAGGAGAGGGTTTCCTCTGTGTCTTCGCCATAAACAACAGCAAATCCTTCGCCGATGTGCATTTGTACAGGTCTGTAAGTCAATGAAAGGGGTTTCAGTTATATTTGATATATATGAATCATCTGGATTTTAAGCAGTAGATGAAGTCTAAAACATATCAATAATATGTTTTACACAAAGTCTAGAATATGTTAATATACTTTTTAGAGAACAGATCAAGCGCGTGAAGGACTCGGATGATGTTCCAATGGTCCTAGTGGGGAACAAGTGTGATTTGGCCAGAACAGTGGACACCAAGCAAGCTCAGGAACTTGCCAGAAGCTACGGTATAGAGTTTGTAGAAACTTCTGCCAAGACCAGACAGGTGGGCTGATCATCATATTTCTGCTTCAATTTTCTCAGCTTTTCATGAAACAGACTGTTTGTGTATTGGCGAAGTTTGCCTATATTCAGTTAAAGGAGTAGTCCACTTCCAGAACAAAATTGTACAGATAATGTACTCACCCCCTTGTCATCCAAGATGTTCATGTCTTTCTTTTTTCAATATTAAAGAAATTGTTTTTTGAGGAAAACATTTCAGGATTTCTCTCCATATAATGGATATCTATGGTGCCCCTGAGTTTGAACTTTTAAAAATGCAGTTTAAATGCAGCTTTAAAGGACTCTAAATGATCCCAGCCACGGAAGAAGGTTCTTATCTAGCGAAACGATCGGTTATTTTCTAAAAAAAAAAAAAAATTAAATTTCTATACTTTTTAATCACAAGCGCTCTTAGTCTAGCTCTGCGTGAACTGTGTGTATTCCTGTTTATGACGGTTAGGGTACGTATAAAAAAAAATCCCATCTCCTTTTCTCTTCCAACTTCAAAATTGTCCTACAGAAGTATCGACCCAGTGTTTACAAAGTAAACATACAAAGAAGATCAAATGACACTTACAAAAAAAAGGTAAAAACAGTGATGTAGGACGATTATGAAGTTGAGAAAATTAGATATACCCTAACTGTCATAAACGGGAATACACACAGTTCATGCAGAGCTAGACCAAGTTGAGCATTTCAGGTTAAAAAGTATAGAAACTGTAATTGTAAATATATGTGTATATATATATATATATATATATATTCAAAGTTCAAATTCGAGGGCACCATAGATATCCATTATATGGAGAGAAATCCTGAAAAAACAATTTCTTCACGACTGAATAAAGAAAGACGTGAAGATCTTGGACAACAAGAGGGTGAGTACATTATTTGTACATTTTTGTTCTGGAAGTGAACATCTCCTTTAATCATCAGGTGATTGCTTTTACCGTAAAACCGAAGCTATGCATAAATGTTCACACATCATGAAATGTCCATTGTCTCTTTTCATTGTTTTCCAGGGAGTCGAGGACGCTTTTTACACCCTCGTCCGTGAGATCCGACATTATCGCATGAAAAAGCTCAACAGCAGAGAAGACAGGAAGCAGGGCTGTCTGGGCGTGTCCTGTGAAGTCATGTGACTGCACTGCCTCCCCCTTTGTATTTGTTTTTTTGTTTTTAGCAGTTTGTTGACCAGGCAGCTGTAAGCCTCATGACCGTCTGTGCACGCAGACTTCGCCCTCTGCTGGCTGAAAGGGATTCATGCACAACTGGTCATCTTTCCTGTTGGCCTGCTGTAATAGAAAAATGAGGCCATGGGACATTTATGTGTTTTAACCGAGGCTCATTTGTCTCATTTAGTACTTGGGTTTTCCCACGTCCTTGGGAAGAAAAACGGGCATTGAGTTCTTATTTCTTGACTTCTGACCCGTTATGAACGCAACAGCACATTGGCATTGATGAAATAAATTCTAAATTGCAAAAGGGTGCATCTCATAAAAACATGGCCACATTTCACCACAAAACTGAAAAAATGATTAAGAAATTATATTTTGAAGCTATTTTAACATTTTCATTGACATTTATGACTTTCCCTCAGTCAAATTCTCATAATGCATCTACAGTTTTTACATGTACACTACCAGTCAAAAGTTTTTGAACAGTAAGATTTGTAATGTTTTTTTTAAACAAGTCTCTTCTGCTCACCTACATTTGTTTGATCAAAAATACTGCAAAAGCAGTAATATTGTGAAATATTTACTATTTAAAATAACTGCTTTCTATTTGAATACATTTTAAAATGTAATTTAGTCCTGTGATCATCATTACTTCAGTCTTCAGTGTCACTGATATTATTATTATTATTATTATTATCAATATTGAAAACAGATAGGTACTTTTTTTCAGGATTCTTTGATGAATCAAAAGATCCAAAGATCAGCATTTATCTGAAATAAAAAGCTTTTGTACACACTTTTGTAACAATATACACTACCATTCAAAAGCTTGGAGTCAGTATAATTTTTTTTTTTGGCTGATGATAAAGACATTTATAATGCTACATAAGATTTCTGTTTCAGATAAATGCTGTTTTTCTTAACTTTATTTTTATCAAAGAAACCTGAAAAAATTCCACTCAGTTTACTCAGTCATGTTTTTTTGAGCAGCAAATCAGGATACAAACATGATTTCTGAAGGATCATGTGACTGGAGTAATGATGCTCCCACAGGAATGAATTACATTTTAAAATAAATTCAGATAGAATACAGCTATATTAAATAGTAAAAATATTTTAAATTTTTCTGTTTTTGCTGTACGTTGGATTAAATAAATGCAGGCTTGGTGAGCAGAAGAGACTTCTGTAAAAAACATTTAAAATCTTACTGTTCAAAAAAGGTAATTCCCCTTATTTTCACCGGTGATTTCTATTGTGGTGTTTCTTTTTTTTCTCATTATAGTAATGAGAATTATTGGGGAGATTTGTCATCAAATAGATGACAAAAATGTCACAATGCACAAACTTCTAATAGTCCTATAAATAGTATTAATATTGTTTACCCAAAATATAATTTCATATTTATTCTTTTCATTTTTAGGGTGAAACCTGGACCCTTTCTTAGCAGCTTTTTTGAGATTCACCCAATGTTTTAATTACAAGTAGTACATATTTCATGCAAGAGAAGGAATTGTGCTTTTAAATGGTATTTAAATTGGGATCAATCATACTATCACCATTTATCCTTACATAAAAGCTTTTATCTTCAGTTCTCTTTAAAATCTCAGACCTGAGAACGTGAAGTTCCCTTTAAATCTTAACCCGCAGGTTCAATGCTCAGGAATACTGTGAACACAGAAATTTCAGAAATGTGTGGAATTATTTCTGTTCATTTCTTTCCCTTTTGCCTTTCTTTTTCTCTCTTTTATTATTTTTTGTTGTAGCCAAAGAGTTGTTTAGCATTTGTTTACCATTTTCTCTCATATACTGTAGTCCCATACACTCTAGAGTCTAGAGTTTCTTTTATCCTCTGTGCTCTCAGATGTTAATTGTATATTTTGACATATAATACATAATGACTTAGTTTAGATACAGAAAAGTCAATCGGATATTACGCATGTGGTGTGATGGATCTTACTTAAAGGGCCTTTTAAATCATGGTGCTGCTGGTGTACATGCCAAAACTGTGTGCCACCTTCTGCGTCCTATATAGCATGACATCCTTTAGCCCATGTTAAATAATGTCTTAAATCTTGGATTTTGTTGAGATTGTAACAGACCAGTTACGTAAGGTTTGTTGCAATTTTATTCATGCCTGAAGTCTCTTCTTGAGAGCCAGTGAAGGTTCAAGAAGTTCAAACGATTATTCGTGTTGATATGTTATTTATATGGCATTTATCTGAACCTGTGCCTGATTTTGTTAATGGTGAAATCTGAAACATGTTTCTTTTAACAGTACTGTGTTGTGTTTGGCCTTCTGTCTTGGCTTTAACAGAGGCAGGATGTTTTCTAGAAGATACAAACTAAGTTTGCCATTACATTAACAATCCTTTCTTTTTTCAGCTATATGAAAACGTGATTTATGATGTATTTTGCAGCTTTAGCACAAGTTATTAGTATCACAGACGTTCTTTAATCAGAAAATTGTGAAAATGAACATTTCATATCCTTTTTTGGGGGGGGGAATATTAATGTGTAACGGATGTTTAATGTGCCTACCATATTACAAGAAGTTTTACCAGTAAATTAATTGGAAACTGATCATATTGTGTGTGTTTCTCTTACATATCGTTGGATGTACATGTGTGTGTGTGTGTGTGTGTGTGTGTGTGTGTGTGTATATGTATATACTTACATAATGTCCCATGTGTGAGCTTGTCACTTGAACCTGTCTGTCTGTTAAAACTTAAAATAGAGTTGAACACACAGATCCTAGAGTCTCAAGCCCCTCATATCCAGTACGCGGCTCTGGTTACATTGGGCAACCACTGCTTAATATTGCCCCGGGGTAGCGCCCAACCGCACACTTTCCCGCTACCGAGAAGCAGTGTCGGACCGGCCAGCTTTCTACAGGACGAGTGATAGTGTCAGAGCCAGCAGCCAACATGCCCAAAGTCGCTGTGCCCGGTGAGTGTCCATTCGCCACCTGGACAAAGAAAATATTTCGTTTTAACATCACATATTACTATGAAATTTGTTTTGCATCACATAATGGGCATACAATGGTTTAAAAACTATTTATATGTTGCGTAAGATCTGGACGGCATTGTCATCTCCAGCAGAAACCGTAATCTAGGAATGGGAGTGTCCGAATAGTTATTTGTACGTATCAACTCTTAGATGCTTGTACGAGAAGTACACTAGGCGAGGTTTGGTTTTCCAACAACGCTATTTTTGGTGGTGTTGGTATATGAGAGTATCTCTGGAACTTTAATTCAAAGACAGGAACTGTGTCAGTACCCCTGACATTTTAATAAATGGCGGCTGAATGAAAATAGAGGTGTTAGGTTTTCAGGCTTGAGATATTACTTCATCAACACCTGTGGTTGGGTTGGTGCTGTTTAGATACTAGAGTGTAATCTGTATGCCTTCTTGAAAATTTCAAATAGGGTTTATATTTTTATGCATGCATGCAGGAGTTCACACGGTGCTTTTTGCAGCTGTGGCAATGTGCAAGATTGTTAGGTGTGATTGTAAGAGAGGTTTCGAAGGCTTATGAGTTATGAATGCAGCACATGGATCCATGCTTGAAAATGCCAAGGATCCTTTTGCTAGTCAGCGGATTCCAGTGACTCAAATGTCATGCTGGTGCCTTGACATGCCGTAACTCACTTAAAGATTATTTTTACATCATAAATGTTTGTCCAGTGTTTTCAAGCCCTAGCGTGTGCAGTTGTGGTAATACATTTACATGCACAGTGCAGAATCTGCAAAATGTTATTCATTTTAACATAATATGTTAAGATAAAATGTTAAAATTACTAACATTTTGCAGATCATCCAAGGTGTATGTACTATAAACTTATTAGCACAGCTGTTTTCTGTTCTTCTAAGTAGGATATTGGGTTGATTTCAGATGTGCTGCATTCCATGTGCAGGCTAAGAATAATCTGAATTTAAATTTGCAGACTGTGATAGGATATCAGTCACTGATATCACCAGGTTTAAAAATAGACATTATCATTTCAAAGCAGGAGGGAAGGCCACGGATTGGCTGAGCTTCAGAGAGGACAGGCAGCACAGGACAGTTATAATCATCTGATTATTAATTTCACACCCATGTTAAAAACCCTTGAGTCTAACACACTGTTAAACATGCTATTTATTATATGTGAACACTTTTGTCTCTGCATATTATCAAGCTGGACAGGAGGAAGTCAGTCGTTTGTAGGTTGACAGTGTGAGTTTAGGGCGGGACTATCTGTTTGGCTGACCAACGGCGGATGGGGGCTGTGCTTCTGTAACTATTTCTCCTATTCATTTTAGTGAATTATGCAAGTAACACTCAGTAAAATGACTTAAAGTTTTCTGTTTTGCTCAATGTGTGTTATTGTCCATGTCTGTGACCATAACCTTTCGTTTGCACCTCTCTACATGAATCCTGTCCCATGTCTGATGGGTACATTTTACTAACCCAGCAGAGAAGAAGCGTAAGTATTGAGAGGAATCGAAGGCGGATGATTGTTTGTGTGTTTGGAAAGGGCATGAATTGGTGGATATGGGTATCTCAGAATCCATCCCATACTGGCGTATCCCAATAGATTGGCCATGGAACTCCAGGTGGATACACTGCGTGTGGTTTTTAATGAAGGTTTTAGAACAGAGGAATGTGGACTAGGGGATGTTGAGTATTATTTAGTATGAACAAATTATTTGTTTAGTTGTCACGATCCATGACATTGTGCTTAAAGCAACAGTTCAGCCAAAAATGAAAATTCTTTTCAGAAGATATCTTGAAGAATGTTGGGAACCAAACAGTTGCATAATATGGACAAAAATACTATGGAAGTCAATGGCCACCAGCAATTGTCTGGTTACCCAACATCTTCAAAATACCTTGTTTAACAGAGGGAAGAAAGTGAACAGAATTCTCATTTTTGGGTGAACATTTTTTTTTAAGGGTGGATTGTGGTCTGGGCCAGTGGGGGAGTAATTCAGGGCTCTAGCTGAGCTATGGGTGCGTCTCATTTAGCTCCCTAGGGTGTGGAGTAGCATACTGTGTAAACAAATTCGGGCACTTGTGAGGACCCATGCTCACTACACAATGGGACATTGATTGGGACTATTTCCAGTAATTTGATAAAGTCCTGGTTGTACACTGTCACTACTGACATTTCTTTTTAAATGCTAATTCAAGTACATTATTATTATTTTTTTAAGTTTTGTTTTTGGGCTTTTGCCTTCATTCTTGATAGGACAGTAGACAGCAGACAGGAAAGCACTTGGTGAAGAGAAGGGGGAGAGACCAACAAAGAACCTCGAGACGGGAATCGAATTCAGGTCGCCGCAAGCACAGTCACACCACATGTCGGCACACCAACTACGAGGCTATCGGCGCCGCATTAAAGTACATTATTATAAATACTTTGAATGTTTTACATCCCTGGAAAATTTTAGCTGAAAAATTCATTATGAATATTAGCTATATTATGTTAACTACTGGATAGTGATGTATATTTATTTCAAAATATAATTAAATAACAGGTTGTCACATCGGATACCCATTTTCCACAAGTTGGAATGATATTTTAGGGTCTTAATGAAATGTCTGCAACATACTTTGGTTAATATTTCTCAATGACTGCGTAAAACACCTTTTTATCTTGTCAAAAACATCTCTGTTCAGCGCAACCCGTTTCGGTGCATGTCTCTTTAAATGATAATGAGCTACTGTTTACCCTGCACTGAGGGCGGAAATATGCTAATACAAGACAGGGCAGTGCTTGAGTGGTATGACGTCCTACTACTCAGAAAATCTAAATAATTGAGCTTGACATGGCTTGATAATTGAGACTTTGTTTTTTGGGGATTAGAAAAAAGGAGTGAATGGATTTTTGTCATTGTAGGATGGTTGTGTTCACCAGTGTTGGGGAAAGTTACTTTTAAAAGTAATGCATTACAATATTGAGTTACTCCCTAAAAAAGTAACTAATTACATTACTTAGTTCCTTTTTATGGAAAGTAATGCATTACTTTTTAAATCTGGGCAGGGCTTGCTTGTTTGTTTTTAATATAAAAAGTTCTATTTTTGGCAAATGTAAAAGCCTTTTCACACCAAAAGCCTCAGGCATTGAGAAAAGTAAATTCACGTCTGTACTGTGGACCGCAGAAGAAAAAAATGTCAACTCTTTAGCAATAAAAAAAGGAAAACAAATGTTAGATTATCTTGAGTAATTTTTGCTTATTAGTATGGTTGAATTGGATCATCGCAGCAAAGACATTGGTTAATACAATGGGATTAAATGCATAAAGGATATTTGTATTATTTAACATATTTAATTATTGCATGTTTGCATCATATTCTGAGTTGAATTTCACAGTTTTTATTCATTTTGAGGAATACTGAATCTGTTTTTTGTGAGTGAGATGAATTAATGCATGTTCACATTTATTCTAGAACTAACATATTACTCCCGATTTCTCTCAACATGGGGACAGGAGAGCTTTTCATAAATAAATGGGGTGAAAAGTAACTATATTTTCTTGTCAATTAAAAAGTAATGCGTTACTTTACTAGTTACTTGGAAAAAGTAATAAGATTATATAACTTGCATTACTTGTAGTGTGTTACCCCCAACACTGGTGTTCAAACACTGCTAAGACACATTTATATGCAAACACCATGTAAAAGTAAATTTGACATCCGATGTCCCCGATAAAATGGCTGAATTCCTGATCAGTACACTGACAACTCAAGTAGGAAGCTGACTGAGACGCACCCTTAGTTCTCAAATTTGTGATTTAACTTCCTGTTTTTTGTTCAATATTGTGACAAAAGAGGGCTCCACAGGACCAAAATTCATCCATGATTTGAGTTTGACCAGTAAAAAAATGTATGAAGTGAAGTTATTTGTTCACATAGGAAGTGAACAAAAACAAATAAAAGTTTGCCTCTTTGTGAAGAGAACATATAGTGATGAACTGGAATGTCAAGTCTTGTTTGATTTCTTGTGACGATGATGGCAATCTTGGAACTTTGGGAAAAAAAAAAAAGACACTGATGATGAGCATGACTTTTTTATTTTTATTTTTTAAACCATAATTTTATACTTTCTATTTTTATCCTTTCTCCTCATTGCAATTTCTTTTTGTATATACAATGGTTCATATTCACTAATTTACTGTAAAATTCATGATTTAATATAACCGTTTTTTTTTTTTTTTTTTGTCACGTGGCATGTGTGATCCCTCAAATGTGATTAAAATGACAGTTCTGATGTGTTACTAATTCAGTCTAACCTATAACCTTTTCTTTTCAATGTTTTGGATCTTCCTTGCCCACTCTGTGGAAATGAATAATCAGAAGGGAGTAAGTATAAAGGAACCCGTCAGAGATCGACATGTTAAACGTCATCTGTATATTTTATTCATTTGTTTGTTTTAGGTGAAAACATACAATGGGGTTCAAAAATCTGACACAAAACATTGTAGGAAAATGTAAGCCAAAAATGTTATGACATAAAACAATTAAAAATTAGTCATTTGTTTAAGGTCACTAAAGCAGTAAGTACATTTGTAGCACTGATGTAAACTCCTTTTTACATCAATTTTCTTGCTGGAACTGTTATGAAAACAAATGGCTTTAAATGAGTACTGAATCAGAAATATTTTGCATCCCAGTGTAGTTCATAAACAAACAAATGACTAAGTTGTGCATTTCTGTGCATGATTCTTAAAAAGCTTTTAAGATGTAGGCCTCGTAGCTTCTTATCTGTTCATTTCTAAGTCATGATTTGGGTTGTGCTGATTTTAGTTGGTGATGTGTGTCTTGGCTTAATGAATCTGTCATAGTTTCGTTCATCTCTGCATGGGAGATTTTGTTCCATCATTGCTAGCGGTCCCAGTGACTCAGTAGTTGAATCATTCTGAAAAAGTGTCTTACTTTTGCCAAAAGCATGCTCTGGTTAGCAATTAGTATGAGAGTCTCAAATGTCTAAAGGATAATCATTTGTATGCTTTATATATATATAAGTACAAGTTGGTTGTTTACTTAGTGTCATATGACTTTTAGAGTATAAAATTTATTTTATATTTAAATGATATTCAGATCATCAAAACATTTGCTCTCACTTTATGCATCTTTTTGGGCTTTTTAGATCTCAGTCATGTTTTCATCTTCTTTTATTTTGCTTTGGTTGGCCTCTGTCTCCTTAATTTTCAATTAAAACTATTGTGCTGCGTGCTTTGTTTTTTGATCATTAGAGACGGATGATCGCACGCGTGCGTTTGCAGAGCGTGTATTTGCTTCGGAGACCAAAGATGATGATGTCCGTGATGAGATATCCCTGTTTGATGTGGCTGAAGACTGTCCTATCCTTAACCAAGAGCTGGCCCACCATGTAACCGAGGATGATGATGCGGAGAAGCGGTCAGTGTACAAGTTATATACTTTCTTTTTTAATTAAGGTAGATTAGGTAATTAATATACTAACATCTTTTGGTGAGGATGCAGCATAAGAAGTTTTAGGGTACTGATGCTACGTAGAAATATACTGTATTTAACAGCAATATTGTCAACAGTATGGTACAGTGCATTGTATAGACTGTCTACTTATCAAGTCTAAACATGACGTCTACCCAGACTAAGTAAGGTCTGTGTGGCTACCGAAGTAAAGTGAATAATACTTACCTGTAGTCTCAACATGGCAACAATCATGAAGGGGAGCCCCTTTTATGTCAAATACAACCGCCCTAGGCCATGATACAACTGAAGTCTCCACCTGTGAGAGCACATCCCTGGTGAAAAAACCAGCATATGCTGGTTGGTATGTTTTGATGCTGGGATGCTGGTTAGGTAGGTTTTGATGCTGGTTTAAGCTGGTCCTTTGCTGGTTTATGCTGGTCCTTAGCTGGTTTATGCTGGTCCTTAGTTGGTTTAAGCTGGTCATGTTGCTGGTCAAGGACCAGCATGAACCAGCAAAGGACCAGCTTAAACCAGCATCAAAACATACCTACCAGCATATGCTGTTTTTTTTCACCAGGGATAATTTGTTAAACGAAAACACATTTGTCTAAACCGCTGTTAATTATTTTATTTAATTGTAAAGCGTTTTTACGTTCGGAAATGTACTATCCACCTTATTCTTTAATGAGGAAGTAAGCCTATGGGCGAGACTTCCGGTCCATTAGCCGCCTTTCTCACATTTCAGGGTTTCTCATAGCGGAAGTTGTCATAGTTGGTTAAAATCCCAGAGCAGTGAATGTTTTTTGGCATTCCCATTTGCGCAAGTAGCAAAAGAAAAACTCCACGGTAGTGTTTTCACGACTTTTACTCAAAGGAAAAAAATTAAGAGAGACTGATATCGGCAGTCAGAAGAGGGAACAATGTCAAATTTACCTTCCCTCACATAGACGCGGCATTAGAAACACCCTCTCATAGCCTTAACTAGTTTTTTTTGTTACTTAATGAAAAGGTGATATAATACGAAGTATAGTGTTGTAAATGTACAAACATATTTTTAAAAATCAAAATATAAAAAACTTTAAAGGATTTATGATGATGATGACCGTTGAAACGCGTCATCACAGGCTTGTGAAAAGGGTCCATAGGGAAATAGTGAGAGAATAATATCCAGTAAACGGTAAAACTGTTTACACTACAAACCAGTGTGTTCATAATTAACATAATACTTTACAATAACATGGTAAGACACACCAATTTACCATATCAAGCAGCAATATAAGCTGTTTTGTACAGCTAAAAAACAGCTAGACGCATAAAATAAAGTGGATACGTTTCCATATTTTGACATTCTCAAGCCAAATCTTTTAGCGCGTTAGTTTTGAACAGTAATGTTAAGCCGTTAAAGACTTTTCAAACAAAACATTGTGACAAAACAAGTACACAAACTGAGTCTTTGTGATACGCACATCTATAATAGAGGGACAAAATAATGACAGTGCACTTACGTTTTGTTAATGTACCGTCCAATACTGATCCGACAACCATCTACAGTCAAACTGTTGCTATGGTTACATCCTGAGGCTAACGCGCCTTTTGTTTTGTTGTTTTTTTTTTTTTGAAAACTAAACCATTCTTAAACTTTTTTTTTCAAGGTAATACAACTACTTTGTGTTTTGCGTTTATTTTAGCATATACAGTTGAGGTCAAACGTTTACATACACCTAGCAGAATCTGCAAAATGTAAATTATTTTACCATTTTTTTTATTTATTTATTTTTTATTTATTTATGAGTCCCTTGTTTGTCCTGAACAGTTAAGCAGCCTGCTGTTCTTCCGAAAATCCATCTGGTACAAATTCTTTGTTTTTTTAGTATTTTTATGTATTGGAATCCTTTCCAACAATGACTGTATGATTTTTGAGATCCATCTTTTCACACTGAGGACAACTGAGGGACTCATATGCAACTATTACAGAAAATACGTTCAAACGCTCACTGATGCTCCAGAAGGAACTTCAGAAGGGGAACTTTTTGAAGTTGAATATTTGGTCAATTTAACTTATTTTGTCTTCTGGGAAACAGATAAGTATCTTCTGTAGCTTCTGAAGGGCAGTACTAAATGAAAAAATTATGGTATTTAAGCAAATAAGAAAAATGTATTCAACTTCATTTTAATCAAAAGTTTTCACCCCCTGGCTCTTAATGCATTGTTTTTCCTTCTGGAGCATCAGTGAGCGTTTGAACCTTCTGTAATAGTTGCATATGAGTCTCTCAGTTGTTCTCAGTGTGAAAAGATGGATCTCGAAATCATGCAGTCATTGTCGGAAAGGATTCAAATACACAAAAATGATAAAAAACCAAAGAATTTGTGGGACCTGAAGGGTTTTTCTGAAGAACTGCGGGCAGTTTAACTATTCAGGACAAACAAGGGGCTCATGAACAACTATCACTAAACAAAAAAACACAGCTGTGGATCATTCAGGTAACAACATAGTATTAAAAATCAAGCGTATGTTAACTTTTGAACGGGGTCATTTTTATAAATTCAGCTATTATTTTCTCTTGTGAACTATATGTAAATATCTTTTATGTTTAAAAGGTCCATCCTAACCTAATCTTTAATCAATCCCTACACAGTAAAAAGTATCTCAATCGCCTCCTTCCCGTGCTGGAAGAAAAACCAACCTACCTGGAGGTCCCTCACTTCCAGAGAGTGGCCATCACTGGCGACTACGCTGCTGGGGTATGTTCCAACTTGTAACTTCCAGGAACAGACTGGAACATGTACATGTTATGCAAGTTTTGATTTACTCACTGCCCTTTGCAGGTAACTAGCCAGCTGAAATAGATCAGCCAAGGAGTCTCGCTATCTTAGCAGCTGTAGCGCATCCCTGGATATGGTTTCTGAAATCTATATCTGACATTTAGTAGGGGATTTATGAGAGTTAAGCAATTCCAGTTTCACATGCAGTTCTTTCACATGCAGTCATCAGTTCTTGCCATACTCTTATCTAAGATTCAAACTCATCTACCCCAGCATGACGTCAAGGAGATGATGGCTTTTAAATATAGTGTCACCCAGTCCGTGCATTTGTCAACATATCACTTTTCCATTCAGAAATATAGACATTCCTTCCTCTGTTCTGCAGGTGACCATGGATGACTTTGAGCTGGCCTGTAAAGGTCTGTACCGTGCCCTGATCATCAGAGAGAAGTACATGAGGCTGGCTTTCCAGAAATTCCCCAACACTCCCTCTGAGTTCCTACGCAAGATTGAAGGAGAGCAGTGGAAACCTGAGGATCAGGTGCTCCCAGGTAATAACAGAAAAATAATTTTGATTTAACATAGTTGTCTTAATAGTTCTCTTTCACTGTTTCACTGTGTTTGGTAACTGAAGAGTGGCTGTATTTGTTGAATGCAAAGAAATATAACATTACTGTTGTGTTGCAGTCTTCACCTCTCCTCCTAAGTCTGGTGAGGATCCTTTCTGCACAAAGGACTTCCCACCTAACCTCGGCTATGTTGCTCGCATGAAGGATGGTGTTATCTATGTCTACAAAGATGCAGAATCTGCTGATAAACACCAGCCTCTAAACCACCCCGGGCCAGACCTTGCCACCTTCATCGACGACATGAACTTCCTCATAGCCTTGATTGCTCAGGGCCCAACGTGAGTTCATGATATCAGTGCAGATCTATAATCTGTATTCTCTCATTTTCCATTTTTGATGTCACTATGTCGATCTCTCTTTCTCTCTCCCTATATGGGCCATTTTACAGAATTGGTGCAAACTGCTGTCCCACAAACAAAAAACACATTTAAAAAGCATTAGTATTCAAATCCAAGATGTTTACTATGATCCTTCTATTATCTATTGAAACCCACAATAATATTTAAAATATTAGTAAGCTTTAATTTATTAGGTACTTTCAATTGGGTGGTGGCTGTCCCAAACCCTAACCCTTATATTTCAATATATAAAAATGATATTGAAAATGTTTTAAAAAAGTGAAGTTAAAAAATACATTTATTTTATATTTTCTTTGTGTATTATGAAACTTTATGTAAAAAGAATGTGTCCCGCTGCTTCCAAATTTTCAGGTCACTACCAAAACAGTGTATGTTTTAATCCATCGGCTGAGACTGATTTTAACTACACCCCTACATTTATGATTAGGAAATATTTATGTGTCACTCTCTCTCATGGTGAGAAAATAGGCTCCATCATTTTTAGGTAAATGTGTTAAAAAGTCTGAAAATCTGTGTGTAACTTTAAGGAACATCACTACCGAACACCTTTTTTCTGCAATTAAGCACACTTTTTTGGGAGTTATTCCATAACGTTTAGTTTTTATATGTGTACCACTGTTCAGAACTGTAATAGCTAACTAAGATGTTATGATAGTGTTTGTATATTCAAACTAATAAAAAAGTTTAAAATCAGTATGATAAACTTTTTGCCTTTTACAAAGAAAAATTGGTTTCAAAATACAACAAATCTCATAAATTGTTAAAATTGTAATTGTTATTGATTTACCTCTGAAAACTTTTTTAATAAAATAGCAAGGTAGATGTAAGCAAAATCATAATAGGTTAATAAGACCGTTTTTACAAAATTATATATTACAGTGTTTCAGTAGTGACAAAATTTGGGGAGAGGACAAATATTCCAAAACTTTCTGAGAATCCAATATGGGAATTAACTGCACAATTGCTAGAAATGTGTAGCTTGGATGATAGACATTTTGCATACACACTTTTTTTTTTTTTTTTTTTTTAGAAAATGACACTTTTTTTCAAGACGTTTGTAACTCTTGGACCAATGGACCAGTTCTTGGACTTTGGACCAATTCTGTAGAATGGCCTGTATTACTCACATGATCTTCAGAAATTATTATGAATGTTGATTTGTGATTTGGTGCTCAAGAAACATTTCTTTTCATGCTGCTTAATATTATCTTATTAAAAATGTTAACGGATTCTTGTGTTTGGTTTCTCAGAAAGACATACACTCATCGTCGTCTGAAGTTCCTCATGTCAAAATTCAATGTGCATGAGATGTTAAACGAGATGGATGAAATGAAAGAGTTGAAGAAAAATCCCCACAGAGACTTTTACAACTGCAGAAAGGTGCGACTTCAGTATGTCATTTAAACTGAATTAATTTGCAGTCAACCCACCACAAATGTTGACGGTTATGCTGTTGTTATTGTAGGTCGATACTCACATCCACGCTGCTGCCTGCATGAACCAGAAGCATCTCCTCCGCTTCATCAAAAAGTCCTACCGCGTGGATGCGGATCGTGTGGTGCACAATTTGAAGGGCAAAGAAATGACCATGAAGGAGCTCTTTGCATCTCTTAACCTGCACCCCTATGATCTGACTGTAGATTCCCTGGATGTGCATGCTGTAAGTATCACACAACACATCATATGTGACCCTAGACCACAAAACCAGTCATAAGTTGCACTGGTATATTTGTAGCAATAGCCAACAATAAATTGTATGGGTCAAAATTATCCATTTTTGTTTTATGCCAAAAATCATATAAAAGGATATTAAGTAAAGATCATGTTCCATGAAATTATTTTGTATATTTCCTACCATAAATATATCAAAACGTAATTTCTGATTAGCAATATGCATTGCTAAGAACTTCATCTGGACAACTTTAAAGATGATTTTCTCAATATTTAGATATTTTTGCAACCTCAGATTGCAGATTACTAAATAGTTGTATCTCGGACAAATATTGTCCTATCCTAACAAACCATACATCAATGGAAATCTTATTTATTCTTTTTTTTTTTAATTAAAAAAATTGACCCTTATGACTGGTTTTGTGGTCCAGGGTCACATATATGTTTTTTTACACAGTCATGGGAAGACAATACATAGAGAATCACCACAGAAGTTCAGAACTAGAAATAATATGTCAAAGTGCTCCTATAGCACTATGCAGTGCTCATTATGCAGTTGTTATGTGCTCTATTTTTAAGCCATCACATGAGTTACAAAATCCGCTCTGCATATCCTCAGCTGTTTTGACAGCATTCTTAGCACTCCTAATTGCTTACAAGAACTGTTATTTGTGATGACTCCTAAGTTATTTACAGTTATTTCTCACTTTACTTCATGCAGGGCAGGCAAACCTTCCAGCGTTTTGATAAATTCAATGCTAAATACAACCCCGTGGGTGCCAGTGAGCTGCGTGATCTTTATCTGAAGACTGAAAACCACATATCCGGAGAGTATTTTGCCACCATTATTAAGGTAAGACTTTGGTGAACCATGGCGTTACTTATTTACACTATCGGGAAACCAATCAAATCAGCCTTAATCTCTGAAATCTCATAGGAAGTTGCTAGTGACCTGGAGGATGCCAGATACCAGTATGCAGAGCCTCGTCTCTCCATCTATGGCTGTAACCCTAATGAGTGGACTAAGCTTGCAAGCTGGTTTAACAAGCACAGAGTCTTCTCTCCTCACCTCAAGTGGATGATCCAAGTGCCGAGAATCTAGTATGTGAACCTATTTCACTTCTCACACTCAGGCTTCATGGAAACTGTACTAATAGTTTATCTCATGTCCCCATTTAGTGACATTTTCAGAGGCAGGAACTTTGTGCCACACTTTGGAAAGATGCTGGAAAACATCTTCCTCCCTGTTTTCCAGGCCACCATTGATCCAAACTCCAACCCAGAGCTTAGTGTCTTCTTGAAGCATGTGAGTCAATCTGGAAATTTATTTTTTATTTTTTGTCACATACTACCGTTTTTTTTTTTTTTTTTTGTAAGGATGCATTAAATTGACCAAAAATGATGGGAAAGACATTCGTAATGTTACGAAAACATTGTTTGTTTTTTAAACTATTCATTACACAAATCTTGAAAAAAATGTATCATGGCTTCCAAAAAAAATGTTTTCAGTGTTGATAATAAATGTTTCTTGAGCAACAAATCAGCATATTAGAGTGATTTCTGAAGGATCGTGTGACACTGAAGATTGGAGTAATGATGCTGAAAATTCAGCTTTGATCACAGGAAATAATATAAAATTAAATATATATTAAATATATTAAAATATAATAATATTTCACAATATTACTGTAGCCTGTTAACCCCTTCATTCCTGCGTTTTGTACAGGTGACTGCCTTTGATAGTGTGGATGATGAGTCCAAACACAGTGGTCACATGTTCTCCACAAAGAGCCCTAAACCTGAGGAGTGGGACATCGTGAAGAACCCATCATACACTTATTGGATTTACTACATGTATGCAAACATTGCCCGAATCAACCAGCTGCGCAAGTGAGTATTCCAATAACACACAAAGCAGCTTTGTAGATTGGATAATTGTTGTGCTTGCTACCATCATTACAGCCAATAATTTAAAGGGATAGTTCACGCAAAAGTACAATTCTATCGTTAATTACTCACCCTCATGTCGTTCCAAACTTGTAAGACCTTCAGTCATCTTTGAACACATATTAAAGGGCTCATGAACTCCTTTTGTTTTTTTATTTTCTGCTGTTCTCTGATGTCCTCTTTTAATGCTATCAAGATTTTTATATCAAAAAATGCAATTTAGAAGTAATAACTTTGATCCTGCTTTTATCCCCCCCTCAGCAGAATTCTCTGTTTGAGTAGGTGTGGCGGATTGTAGACTCGGAAGTAAACGCCCACTTCTGTGATTGGTTAACAGCGTACATTCATTCCTCATAGATGGATGCCACTGTGACCAGTTTTGCCATGTCCGCAGTTTTCCAGTGGAATTGTGCTTCTTTAACACTGTTGCCGCGGGTTGTTTTTTATGTCTGTGGGTTGAATTGAGTCGCTCCGGTTAGGACTGCACAATTAATCGAATTTGTAGCCGTGATAAAAATTACAAATGCCACAATTATGTAATCGTTCAATGGCACAATCACAAAATCCACTTACATTATTCTGCTTTCTTAAGATGTGTGTGTGTATTTTTCCTACAGGTTATTTAAGTTTTTTTTTTCCTCATTGTTTTAATGCAAAGCCTTTGACATGCAAGACTGTTCCACTTTTCCACAAAATGGCACTGCAGAGCATCCTGTTGTTTCCAAAGCCATCTTTGTCGTTTGGTTTTTGCATAGACCTGCGGTCTACACTGTGCACAAATTGGTGGGCAGAGCTAAATAGGCAGCAATGTCAATCTTCTGAGGAGGCGGTGCTTATCTGCCTATTACATCATAGAGTAGAACATTCCAAAAGCGGTCGTTTTGGCAGACTCCATTCAGTATAGGCTGTTTTTGGACTAACAACAAGGTTTTGAGTTCTGAAACTTATGTTTCAGATGTTTTTATAGTAGAATGACCTCTTATATGTCAAAAGATCAAGGGTATTTTGGTTTCTCAGTTCATGACCCCTTTGACATGATGAAATCTGAGAGGCTTCTGACACTATGGGTAATTGTAAAATAATCTGTGGTAAAATGAAGTAAAGAAAGGACTGAGTTCTTACTGACGTGATCTGGAGCTTCATTAAAAATAAAGTTTATCCATTATTTATTATTTATTATTTTCTAACACTGGGATCAGAAAGAGGGCAATGCCAAGACCGTTTTTCCACAAATTGGCACTGCAGAGCATCCTGTTGTTTTCAAAGCCATCTTTATTGTTTGGTTTTTGCGTATTCCTGCGGTAAACACTATGCGCAAATTGGTGGGTGGGGCTAAACAGGCAGCGATATCAATCTTCTTCTGCGGAGGCAATGCTTATCTGCCTATTACATCATAGAGTAGAACATTCCAAAAGCAATCGTTTTGGCAGACTGCATTTTTGCAGTTTTGAGTTCTGAAACTTACAGGATGTTTTTATAGTACAATGACCTCTTATATGTCAAAAGATCAAGGGGATTTTGGTTTCTCAATTCATGATTCCTTTAAGATGATGAAATCTGAGAGCTTTCTGACCCTGCAAAGACAGAAACGAAACTTTCACATTCAAGTCACAGAAAGGTAGTAAGGAAATCGATAAAACAGTCCATGCGACATCAGTGGTTCAACTGAAGAAAAGAAACAAAAACAACGAATATTCTTCGCTTCCACTGATGTTACATTGACTATTTTATCAACGTCCTTACTATACCTTTCTGGACCTTGAACGTGTCAGGTTATTTTTTTAAGATAACTTGCACTAAGATGCAATTTACTATGTGCTGTGTGTTTTATGCATGCAGGGAGAGAGGAATGAACACATTCCAGTTCAGACCTCACTGTGGTGAAGCTGGAGCTGTCACTCACCTGCTGGCCTGTTTCATGACTGCAGACAACATCTCTCATGGTCTCAACCTCAAGAAGGTTAATACAGCATTTACCCTGACCACTTTCTCTGTCTTCAAAATATATACAAGAAACACAACACTCACTGTCTCCTCACGTTCCACAGAGCCCTGTCCTGCAGTATCTGTACTACCTGACCCAGGTCCCCATTGCCATGTCCCCACTTAGCAACAACAGTCTGTTCCTAGAGTACAACAAGAACCCTCTGCTGGAGTTCCACCAAAAGGGACTGATGGTCTCTCTGTCCACTGACGACCCCATGCAGTTCCACTACACTAAGGTGTGGCGTCATTGCTTTCCATATGTGCAAATTTAGATCATTCTTTTCCCTCGCTTATTTCATTTCATATCTGTGCTTTTATCTGAATCCTGCATCATTAGGAGCCCCTTATGGAGGAGTATGCCATTGCAGCCCAGGTGTTCAAACTCAGCACCTGTGACATGTGTGAGATTGCCAGAAACAGTGTTCTCCAGAGCGGCCTGTCTACTGAGGTGAGGTCACTTGAACTAAACATTATGATTGTTTTTTTTTTATTTATTTACATATGCATAATTTCACTGATCTAGACACAAGGTATATTTTGTTATAATATTGCAAATGTTTAAGTTTTTGAACTAATAGTGTAATAACGTGTATATGGAGAGGTGCACATGTGCGGCCAAAATAAAAATGTGCTGGATAAATAAGTTCAGACCATTTATTTGCGCACTGATATGGTGGGCAGCTGTTAATGCACAATCACCAGTTTAGACTGACTAACTGTAATACTGCACAAAATGCATTCGGCAGCGCTAAACCCGGCAGCACATATACTTACTTGCAGGCAACCTGCCAAAATAAAGCTTGCTGATTTTAGGTTTGAAAAAGATGAAAATATATTCAGATCAACAGAGCCATTCATTTTCAAATTTCAGCATCGCCTGTAATGATTTTACAAAGCACATATGCTGATGAGTATAACAGAGCTTTTCAAAACTCTGAATCAAACCATTGCATCGCAAAATAATTCACCGTTTTGAAGCGCTACAATCGGATCGCGTATTGTGAATCATTTGATTCAGATTGGAACTTTGGGGTGCAAATCATTTGATTTAGATTGAATCTTCAGATTGGGTTCATGAATCTTTTCGTTCAGATCAGAACTTCAAATCGTGAATCATTTGATTTAGGTCGGGACTTCGATGAACCTCACTTTTTGTGAATCATTTGTTTTAAATCGGAACTTCGGAGTGGGTTCATGAATCTTTTGATTTAGATTGGAACTTCGGAGTGCAAATCATTTGATTTAGATTGGAACTTCAGAGCAGGTTTATGAATCTTTTGGTTCAGATCGGAACTTCAGAGAACGGATCACAAATCATTTGATTTAGGTCAGGACTTTGATGCAGGTTAATGAATCATTTGATTCAGATTGGGACTTTGATGCAGGTGCACGTATCATTTGATTTAGATTGGAACTTTACTTATCGTGAATCGTTTTGATTTAAATCGGAACTTCGTAGTGGATTCATGAATCTTTTGATTCAGATTGAACTTCGGAGCGCAAATCATTTGATTTAGATTGGACGTTCGGAGCTGGTTCATAAATCTTTTGGTTTAGATTGGAACTTCAGAGCGCAGATCACAAATCATTTGATTTAGGTTGGGACTTCAATGCAGGTTTGTGAATCATTTGATTAAGATCAGGACTTTGATGCAGGTGCGAGAATCATTTGATTTAGATTTGCGTATCACGAATCACATGATTTAAATTGGAACTTCAGAGTGGGTTTGTGAATCTTTTGATTCAGATTAGAACTTTGGAGCGCAGATCATTTGATTTAGATTGGAACTTAAGAGTGCGGAATCTTTTTTCTCACTTCTTTTCTTTTATTAAACAGTACAAAACATAAAAAAGAAAGTATACACAAATACAAATCTCTTTAGAAAAATATTAACTGTGGTTTTACTGTAGTAAAAGTGTAGTAACCATGTTTTGTTTTTACATTTCTAATGTTTAAGTTTAGGGTTTTCATCTCATATTTATATTTTATTTTATTAAATTGTTATTAACAACAACTATTTTGACTAGGTTTAATTAACAATAACAACACTGATCTTAATGTTTTGTTGGCTTTTTACACTTCAGAGCAAGAACATAATGATTCTATATCTGATTAATAATTGTAAATTATTTTAATCTTGTTAATCACACTTATTATCATTATATTATTATTAATATCAACACTAGCATTATAGTGAATTGAATCAACATTGTACTGATACAAAATTAATAACGACATTGCTGCCTTTTGTAGACGTACAGCTGAATTTAACTAATTTAAAATTGATGAACTTCACTGTTATTGATCTAACCTTTCTTTAATGACAAATGATGACACTGCTGTCTATTAGAGCTGCTTTACAGCAGAATCTAAATTGTCTTCATAGTTCAGTTTCCATAATTTCCATAATGTGTTTGATTCTGCTATTTTTATGTCTGTGACACAATATGTATTGTATAAAACCCTATAGAAAAAGGTGACTTGACACTGCAACATGTTCTTTTTTTTTCACACAAACAGGAAAAGATTCACTTCCTTGGTTCCAACTACCTGAAGGACGGTCCCGAAGGCAATGACATTCGCAAAACCAACGTGGCTCAGATTCGCATGGCCTACCGCTACGAGACCCTGTGCTATGAGCTGAACCTTATTAAAGAGGGAGTGATGGCTGACTAAACAAACATGTACACATGCAAAGTGGATTGTTCTACACTCTCCTTAAATTATGTCACTTCCAACGACACCATTAATGTAAAGCCCATGAGATAACATCCCTGAAACACAGCCTGTATCTTAATGAGAACTGGCACTCCAGAACATATTCTGAGTCTTCTTGTACACAGGTGTCTGATTCATCGTTGGCTTGTGTAGTTTGTCTTATGTCTGACCTTTAGGTCAGGTTTACAGTTTGCAATTAAGTTTACATCTCCTTTTGCCTTATTGTTGTTTTTTAGTGGTTTCTGCTTTGGATAAAAAGCCTGTTACAGTTGACTCAATAAAAAAATCTGTATTTAAAATGCATAGTGTTCTGACTTTTTTAACACAAAAATGAAAATGCTGTCATCATTTGATCAACTTTATATCGTTCCATGATACAATTTTTTTTTTTTTAAACAAAAAAGATGTTCATGCTTCTTAAAAGTAATCCATACCCATTTCACTATATTCCAGGTCTTCTAAACTCATAAAAGAGGTTAGTGTGAGCAACAATAGTAAAATTTCAGTCATTATTCACTGAAATAATCTGTATCGTCATTTGACCTTGACATGGGTACATGACAGCCAATGACATTGCTGACAAACCAGGCATGACGTGTCACACCTCTTGAAGCTTGGGTTGTATAAAAAGATAGTCAGTGAGTATAAAATTTACATTTTATGTTTCTCAAACATTTTTTGAACAGCATGTTTTTTAAAGAAGTCTCTTCTGCTCACTAAGCCTGCATTTATTTGATCCAAAGTACAGTAAAAACTCTAAAATTCTGAAATATATTTACTATTTAAAATAACTGCTTTCTATTTGAATATATTTTAAAATGTAATTTATTCCTGTGATCAAAGCTAAATATTCAGAATCATTACTCCAGTCTTCAGTGTCACATGATCCTTCAGAAATCAGTCTAATATGCTGATTTGCTGTTCAAGAAACATTTATTATCAATATTTAAAACAGCTGAGTATTTTTTCTTTCAGAATTCTTTGACGAATATAAAAATCCAAAGATCAGCATTTATCTGAAATAAAAATCTTTTGTAACATTATACACTATACCATATAAAAGCTTGGAGTCAGTATAATTTTTTTTTTTTTTATTTGTATGGTAAATACATTTATAGTGTTACAAAAGATTTATATTTCAGATAAATGCTGTTTTTCTGAACTGTCTAATCATCAAACAGACCTGAAAAAAATCGACTCATCTACTTTTCAACATAATAATATTTATTTATTTATTTATTTTTTTTTTTTTGAGCAGCAAATCAAAATATTAGAATGATTTCTGAAGGATCATGACTGGAGTAATTCTGCTAAAAATTTTGATTTGAAGGAATAAATTACATTTTAATATATATTCAAATAGAAGACAGTTATTTTAAACAGTAAAAATATTTCAAAATAGCAGTTTTTGCTGTACTTTAGATCAAACAAATGCAGGCTTGGTGGGCAGAAGAGACTTTTAAAAATCTTACTGTTCAAAAACTTCTGACTGGTAGTGTAAATGACTTCGTATTTTAACTCTCGTACATAATAATAGACTATTAAAGTGTGCTTTATAGCCTACTCCCCATAAAATATTGCATTTTGTTTCAGTATAAACCAGTTTAGCATATATTTCCCTCGTATCACCGTAGAGTTAAAACAATAAAATCAAGACAATAGCATTTCCGTTTCTGTTTCCCATCGAATCAGTTCTAGGAACACACACGAGTAATTTTATGAACAGACACGTTCATAAGCTGATTCATCCACTCAGAGGAACCGAAGCTCAGATGGGGAACTGACAGCACAGGAGGAGGACTTACACGAACACATCCAACTCCTCAAGGAACGCCGATAACATTTTCTGTCGGGGATATAAACAAACACCAGGAGTTACATTGTTGCCAGTTGCCGGGAATTATTTGTTGTTTTGAAACGCGTCGGTTACTAGCTGTGGAAGTGAATGGATGTAAAGTTTTTTTTTTTTTTCCGTGGAAGTTTTTAGCCGCCAGGCTAACCAGCCGTGAGATATGAAGACTTCGGGTCCACAACAGATTTACAGACTCAGTATTTACTTTAAGTGAACTCTTCTGAGAACTTTTCTTTCGGTTTACTACAGCGGAGTCGAACATATGTGTTGTGAAACAGCGGACAAGTTTGCGTAAGTAAGTTGATATTTCTTCATAACAAAAGATTTGAGCTGGCTGACATGATAGCTGGGTCGCTGCTTGTATTTATTTATTTATTTATTTATTTAATATAATTTAAAATGTATGTTTTGTTTTAATTATTTAAAATGTAAGTTGTAATGATTATTAATTTTTTTATTTCTATATTTTATTTTTCGTACCCGGTTTTAGAGCTTTTAAGAGTAAATACCCTTTTTAACCTTTTTAATAGTTTATTCAGGTCTCATGATAAACTATAACTATGCTGAAGTTCAGCCTGCTTATTATTTCTTAATGTTGGATAAAGTCTAATATTACAGCTTTTCTCATTACACCATTGGGTAAAATATCTATAGTGTTGGCACCATAGTTGAGCTATTTATTAACTTTTACAGCTCAGTATGCTAGCTAGATAGTATTTGACACACGTTTTGTCATAAAGACATAATTAGATTTAATTTTGTCAGTGAACTTACTTTCCCACCCTTTTGATCTACTCCACCCAGAGACATGTCCCCTCATGCACCAGTACCTGGGGTGGGTGGATCACCTGTCCTAGGTGATATTATAGTTTATTTATGTCTTGATTGTCTACCATTTAAGGGCTGGGGTAATACTAGTGTCTGGTTGACGATGGCATTGTAGGGGTGTTTTGTGTATGTCTGCGGTTGCTGAGGACTCTTTTGATTACCAAACCCCAAGCGCAGAGCTTCTTCTGCGTACCTGAAAGCAGGTGACTTGGAGAAAATAGAGAAAGGATTTACTCCGCTTTTCAGGTTGTGAGTTACCATCATGAGAACTTCCTCCTCCCATGCATTTGGGAAGTTTAAGTCAGGATGATTGGAGTTAGACGGCTTACCACAGACCCCGCAAGTTGTAATTAACCGCCGGTCTGGCTCATCCAAACCTACGCAGGCCATCTGCACCGTTGTGCACCGTTGTTCAGCTTCATGCCAGACATCTGAGTCACTAAAAACAAGCCTGGAAAAACTACACCAGATTAAGTGTGCAAAATCATCTTCATGGACATTCTGCTGATCCGGCCTTCCTGCGAATCAGGAAACTCAGGCTAGGCTTCCTGCACACAGACACAAGTGGGTCAGTAGATGTGATGATCAAGGGGGATGGGATCTGGCTCAAATCGCGGAGAGATTCCAGCGTGTACGTTAGATGTAGGTCATCCAGAACAAAGGCATCATTTTCAGGTCCGTCTGATCAAATGTGGTCATATTTACTGAATTATGATGTCGCTCGATCCCGGTGCCAAGAAATTCCTGCATGTCTTCACTCTCAGCGTAACGTGCAACGTGTCCAAAATGCTTTGGCCTGCAGATGAGAGCTTGCGTTAGAGCTGCCAGATCCATCCCGTCTACAGTAGTGGCCTCTTTTTGTTGCATAGACACCAGCGTTTATTAACATGCATGAAATCGTGCATATTTTCCTCATTGATGTGCTGACCGCTCGTTCTTGCGCCACAATGAAGGGCATTCTATTATGCGCACATGGATGTGGAAATGCTTGGAATGCACGTCCTTTTCGTGCTGTGGCTGAAAGAGCTTTTGGAGAGGAGTGAAATTGAATTACATTATGCTCAAGTGTGTTAATGCATGGCAGTGCTTGGGACGGGCCCAGCTGGAGAGGGTGGGAGCGGTGGGGGTGGTGGGTGTTCCTGGGGACGGAGGCCCCCACAATGCTTTGTCTTCTCCCATGTTCCTGTGGCTGTCCGTCTCCTCTTTGTTAGGGTTTTTATTTTTGGTTTTGCTGCTGACCTTGACAGTGACGATCTTTGGTTTCCTGCATTTATGCAGCATGCACGGATTATCAACTTTTGTGTGCGCTAAATGTGTTTGTCAGTTGAAGTAAGGCTGTGTGATATTGGGAAAAATGACTCTTTTTTTTTTTTTTGTAATATGCACTACCAGTCAAAAGTTTTTGAACAGCATGTTTTTTAAAGATGTCTCTTCTGTTCACCAAGCCTGCATTTATTTGATCCAAAGTACAGCAAAAACAGTAACATTTTGAAATATTTGTACTATTTAAAATAACTCTTTTCTGTTGAATATGTTTTAAAATTAATTTATTCCTGTGATTTCAACGCTGAATTTTTAGCATCATTACTCCAGTCACATCATCCTTCAGAAATCATTCTAATATTCTGATTTGCTGTTCAAAAAACATTATTATTATGCTGAAAAATGTTAGAAATCTTTTGTTACATTATAAATGTCTATGTCATCACTTTTGATCAATTTAAAGCATCCTTGCTAAATAAAAGCATTAATTTCTATAATTACTTTCCCTTGCTGATCTTTCTATTCATCAAAGAATCCTGAAAAATCTGATTTAAATATTGAAAATAATAATAATAAAATGTTTCTTGAACAGCAAATCAGAATATTAGAATGATTTCTGAAGGATCATGTGATACTGAAGACTGGAGTAATGATGCTGAACATTTAGCTTTGATAGAATTTACATTAAAATTACATTTAAAATTATATATTCAAACAGAAAATAGTTATTTTAAATAGTAAAAATATTTCAGAAATGTATTGTTTTTGCTGTACTTTGGATCAAATAAATGCAGGTTTGGTGAGCAGAAGAGACTTCTTTAAAAAACTGTTCAAAAACTTTTGACTGGTAGTGTATATGTATTGTGAAATGAAAAAATGCAGGAATTTTCACCAGTGTATATGAATATCAATATTTAGAGAAAATGAATCATGCTGGAGTTAGTGGGGTGTTTTTGTTGTGAAGTGAAAAGGAAACAAGTGAAAAGAAAAAAAGTTGCTGAAAAAAGTTTACTTTGAAGATGTTTTCTGAGTGTGAAATTCTATTAGGGCCTCGAGATATAGGAAAAACTTGAAAATTTCAGGTGTTCATCATACTTTGGTATACAACATTTTTTTTTTTTTTTTTTTTTTTTACACATTTTATGATTTTTTTATAAAGCATGTATTTGTTTTAATACACAAATCAACTCCTTTCAGTAACCATTTCAATAATAATAAAAAAACTTTGAAAAGAAAAGAATCTTTGAAAGTTGATTCTTTATAAGCCCAATTCTCAATGTTTTTGACCAATTTAGTAACTATAAATAATATTTCTCATAATTGTTGTAATAATATTACTACTACTACTACTACTAATAATTTTATTGTTATTTTATTATTTTTATTATTATTTTATTATTGATTATAATAATAAGATTATTGTGATATGAAATAAAAATGAATCAAAATAATAATAATGAATAAATAATAATACTTTAAAATAAATATTGTAAAATAATAAAATCAAACAATAAAAATAAAATAAAAAAATGTAAAATTGCAATACTAATATTTATGTCTTAATTTCTTTGGTAAACACAAACCATCACAAAACACTAAACTTGAGCTCAGAATGGCTTAAATAGATGCTGAAACACTGTTTCATAAATTACATTTGTGTAAGTGCTGTGCTTGAAACCAGTAAAGCATATATTTATGTAATTAAAGGGATAGTTCACCCAAAAATAAAAAGTCTGTCATTATTTTTCACCCTCATGTCGTTCCAAACCTGTAAGACCTTCGTTCATCTTCAGAACACAAATTAAAATACTTTTTCTAAAATCAGAGAGCCTTTTGACATCGTGGTGCTTTTGATAATGGCTGAAGACAATGATTTGGAGGAGAAGAATTCTTGAATAAAGCCATTATTATTTGTTTTCTTTGTGCACAAAACCTAATTCTCATAGCTTCGTAAAATTATGTTCGAACCACATGTCATATGGACTCTCAGTTTCGGTTTTACTGCTGTCCTTACTATGTTTCTAGGCCTGGAATCTTAATTTGTGTTCCGAAGAAGAACAAACGTCTTACAGGTTTGGAACAACATTAGAGTGAGTAATTAATGACAGAATTTTCATTTTTGGGTGAACGATCCTTTTAAATTTCTTAAAGCTATATTGCAATGTTGATTTTATTGTGATGCATATTATGCAGCTGCAAGTTAAACCCAATCGTTAAGTGTGCTTTTTTCCTTTGCAGGCTTCAAAGTGAAGGAAGAATGGCACAGGAACTGAATCCTACAGGAAAAGAGTTCTTCGGTGAACTTCATTAACTTCTTTGTACCACGAAGGAAGGGTTTCTTCCTTGATAGACTTGCTGTTGCAATGCCACACAATCCTGCGGTGTGACGGCAGCCTCGTCGTCATGCTGGCCCTCGGAGTGGACCATGGAAAAAGAGGGGAGAATGTTGTCGCCGGAGAGAAGAAAGCAGCGACGCCAGCGTGGCCGAACACGCGAGAGCCTGGCGTCAACATCAAGCAGAAAATCTCCCAATGGGAGGGTCTCAGCCAACAGGAGGACGTGCGGAGTGGGAATGCCAAGCCTCAGCGGACTCTAGCATCTCGTAGGCTTTCAGGGGACCTCCTTGGAAATGGACTTGACGGCAGTGATGGAGTAAACAAAGCGACTGTATCAAAAGCCAAAAGCCTGGGTTTGGATTTCAGGGAAAACCAGATAAGTTTAAGACCGGTTACAGGAGAAATCCAATCTGATTTCCCAAGAAATCGAATTCACGCAAATAAATTTGTAGCGTCAACTCCTAAGACTTTAAGCACTGTAACTCAAGCCCAAGTGGCTAAACTGAATGTTAAAAGCAATAATATCAAGACAAACCATTTCACAGATGTCGAAATTACATCTCTACCTCAATGTGTAGATGATCCAGAGGCGTCATTGCCTCCGGGGAACTTTTACACCTCCAGGGGTTTTTGGAAGCGACTGGAGGCAGATGACTCTTTCTGGGATAAGGAAAGGGATTCCTCAATGGTGACTAAGTGTCTTGGTGAAATTGGACCTTCTTCTCCTCCACCTAAACCACAGCGTACATTCCAATACAAGGGTGCGAGCAGTCCGCCCGGCCACTGGATCCCATCGGAGAACCAGACTCCATCAGTCAGCAAATGGAATCAAGTCCGGAAGCATGACATCATATTAAAGCCACCCAGCTGTCCACCTCCTCCTTGTCCAGTCAACACTATCAACGGCTTTTCCAGAAACAGAAAGAACAGGTGAATACTTTTCCCACAGTGCAGATCACATTACAGTTAATCCCAAACATAGGAAAAGGAAACGAGGGAGGTTTTTAGTATAGCGTCCAACAGTTGTAAGTACTTTAAACTCAATTTCTTATTCATAAAGAGATCTTGTGAGATGCTGCATTAAATATATTAAGGTAAACATTTATGATATATATACAAACACATATACCTATTGAGGTTTTTAGGGTTGGGAGCAGGCAAAACAAAACAATTAAAATCAATTATTTGTGACCTTTCATCATTGTGTGCATCTATATCTAATCTTTAAGTCTTTAACGCCATTTATGGATTAATGTGATGACATTTCCACCTTTGCACTTGTCTACTCTTTCAGTTCTGTTTTCACTTTCTAATTTAAAATTTTTTTTTTTTTTACCCAGTTGTATTTTCATTTTGCTGCGTCACTAGTAACATCATGCCATCAAATTAGTCATTAAATAATTAGATTTAAAAATAAAAGGAATATTCCAGAAACTAGCAATGTAATTAGATGGAACAACTTCCTCGTGATTATATTGTACAAAAAAAAAGTGGGTTGATAGCCCTTTATAAATAGCAGTTTGCCGGCTTTTCAAAACCTGTTAAACCTGGTCACAAATAATATATTTGTGAACGAACAATAGGTGTTGGCCCAAACGTTCTCATACCGACATGCCTTACCTTGATTGATCGCTCAAATCAAGCGGATAGTTGAGGAGAGGTGTGCTATGACTTTTCTAAGTGATGAGATTTTTCTCACAGAACGCATTTTTCATTGTAATGCACTTTTCCATTGTTTTTCTATGTAAATATGTCCTGGACAGACATGTATGACCATTGCGCATGAATCTCACCTCTTTTGTAGCGTATTGCACAAGCACCTTGTTTTTAAGATATTGTGAAGTTAAAAGACTTTCAGTATTTACATGCAGCAATGCTCAAAAAGTTCCAAAACAGTGAACCAATCAAAAGAGGTGGGGCAAGCGTTGTGCACTTTTTAGCTAGTTGGCAGCAACATGGCAGAGAAGGTTTTTTTTAAAACCATTCCTGCATTTTTAGACACAAAATCACATTCTGTGTGAATGGCCCATAAAGGATTAGTTCAATTCCAGAATTAAAATTTCCTGACAGTTTATTCACCCCCATGTCATCCAAGATGTTCATGTCTTCAGTCAAAAAGAAATTAAGGATTCCAGGATGACATTCCATATGAGGAATGAAAACATTCCGTATGTGACCCTAAACCACAAAACCAGTCATAAGTAGAAAGGGTATATTTGTAGCAATAGCCAACAATACATTGTATGGGTCAAAATTATCGATTTTTCTTTTATGCCAAAAATCATTAGGGAATTAAGTAAAAATCATGTTCCATGAAGATATTTTCTAAATTTCCTACCGTAAATGTATCAAAACTTATTTTTTGATTAGTAATATGCATTGCTAAGAGCATCATTTGGACAACTTTAAAGGTGATTTTCTCAAAGTTTAGATTTTTTTTTTACACCCTCAGACTCCAGATTTTCAAATAGTTGTATCTTGGCCAACTATTGTCCTAATAAACCATACATCAGCTTATTTATTCATCTTTCAGATGTAGAAATCTTCATTTAAAAAAGCCTTATTTAGCCTTATGACTGGTTTTGTGGTCCAGGGTCCCATATAGTCGACTTCAGTGGTGGCCAATGGGTTAAAGGTTCAAACTGCAGTTTCAATGCAGCTTCAGAGTGCTGCTCTGCACGATCCCAGCCGAGGAATAATGGTCTAAACTAGTGAAACGATTGGTCAAAAAAAAATTATTTAATTTATGTACTTTTTAACCACAAAAGCTTGTTTTGGACTAGCTCAACCTCATGCATTACGTAGTCACACATGCGTGGTGTAGGCGGAAATACCGAACTAACGACCTTTACAAATAACATAAAACAGCGATATTGGACAATTTTGAAGTTGGAGGAGAAAATGAGATGGAGTTTTCTGCCTTCCCCTACATTTTTGAACCGAAGTACACAGATGAAGAAATAACTGCATGTGACTTTTCCAACGTGATTACACAATGCATGAAGACACACATGTGCATCACAGAGCTACTGCAAGACAAGCATTTGTGGTCAAAATGTACATACATTTTAATTGTTTCGCTAGATAAGACCCTTATTCCTCGGCTAGGATCGTGTAGAGCCCTTTGAGGCTGCACTGAAACTGCAGTTTGGATCTTCAACCTGCTGATCCCCATTGAAGCCCACTATATAGAGAAAAATCCTGGAATGTTTTCCTCAAAAAAGAAAGACATGAACATCTTGGATGACACAGGGGTGATTAAATTCAAAATACTTCAAAATATTTTATTTTGTGTTCCACAGAAAAAGCTAAGTCATACAGGTTTGGAAACACACTAGGGTGAGTAAATGATGATGGATTTTTAGTGGTGAATTAAGTGAACTTGTGTAAACACCACTAACAGTTTCCTAAGAAATGTAAAAATCTACATGTTGTACTCATTCATTTTGTACTCTGAGTTGGACAGCTTTGTGTTGGAGGACAGCGTGAAGAGTTTAGCTGTGAGTGGGTGATAGTTTAGCTGTCTGGCCTTATCCCCAGTTGTGATGTCAGCTGTTCTTTGGCAGAATCACGGTCCATTGTCCACATTTGGCCTACTTCTGTTTCAGCGAAGCCTGCTGAGGTCACTCAGGGCTTTTTGAACACTCTAATGGTCACGCTGTTGTGTTTACTCCTTCCTCTAATTGTTTTTCTACTCGATCATTTGGAACCCAGTGTCTGTTCCAGTCATAATATATCAGTTCTATACCCTGTTTATGTTAAGTGTTTGATGTGGATTCTGGAACTTACTTTTTGGATTAATAGTTACCCTGTATGAAACCTGGTTTTGGATTACAATACAGGGACTGTTCACACTCTTGGTCCCTTTCTCCACAGGAAGTCATTTGAGTTCGAGGATGTGGTACGGCTGACAGCCCAACAGGCCTCTAGAGGAAAGGAGGGCCGCCGTTCGGGTCTTTACCACGCCCGGTCTGAAGACAGCATCTATGAGGACATCAGCTGTGAGTGATTCTGAAAACGCCAAGACACATGTCATCAATCAGATATTACTGTGAAGCACAGTAAAACATATGTCTGCACTGACTAAAACTTTCGTCTTTGAAAGAAATGAAATGAATATTTTTATTCTGCAAGGATGCATTAAACTAATCAGAAATGGCAGTAAAGACATTTATAATGTAACATAAAAGCAGCAAATCACCATATCAGAATTCTTTTCTATCATTCTATTAGAATTCTATTATATCATGTGACACTGAAGACTGGTGTAATGGCTGTTGGAAATTCAGCTTTGCTATAACAGGAATAAATTATTTTTTAAAATCTATTAAAATAGAGAACAGTTTGACTGTGTTTTTGATCAAATGCACACAGCCTTGGCGAGCAGAAGAGACTTCAAAAGTATTAAATTATCTTACAAACTTCAAACTTAGTTTTGATATTTTTAGTGGTGCATTAATTAAAATGCTTTGCTTGCATTAATTAACAGATGTCTTTGCTCATTTCATCATGTCTTTCACTGTTTTTGAGATGGTATGCTAATTAGATAGTCTAGCTTTTAAAAATGCATCCCAAGACACCGGCGTTTTTGAAAGCAAAAAGTTTTCTTATTTCTTATTTTATTTTGAAAACATGTTTTGCACGTCCTGATTTGTATTGAAGCCAGAGTAGAGGACATTAAAATGTTTTTTGCATGACTTATTAAAACTTATTTTCAACTAATCATCTGCAGTGGATATATCAAAAGAGAACCCATATGAAGACATCAAGCTCTCGCCTGTGTGTTTGCCTATAAGACGGCCACGAAACTACACCATTGGACAGAGAGAGAGCCCACACATCAAGGTGACTGTCATTTTAAATGTATATTGATTTAAGCTGGCTGCACACTAGACGATTTTAAGGCAGATTTTAATGATTGGGGGGCTGTGGCCCGATTCGAGGCTTGTCGCAAACAATTTTTTTGTCCAGAAAATCCTCTGTTGTGTGGTGTCATTACAATTATTTAACTGCTCCCGACCAAGACGGAGCATCCCCAAACTCAAATCGTAAATATCAAACATGTTTGATGTTTAGGATTCTTGATCGGGCTGTCTCTGACGTTATACCTGCCAGTGAGAGCGAGCAAGCGTCACTTACCGGATGTCGTGTGCTTGGCACTTGGCAGCCACAAAAAATGCCACGAAACCAGAATAGAGGGTATGCATGTGATGTCATCGTCAGCTGGAGTGGCTGCAGCTCTGCCCACTGAGTGGCAAAAAGACTGAGTGGCAGCATTGGTTTCAATGCGAATGCTGCGACAGAACACACAAAACACCTCTAAAACCAGAACCTTTGCGATTGACTGTACAAAGAGATTTGACAAAAAAACCTGAGGAAACCTGCTGAAAGCTACTGAAAAGAGAAAGAGAACAAATTAATCGCTGCAATTTAAAGAAACAAATGGTCTCCAGGCAGCGAAACACAGATTTGCAGTTATCATTTCATGTTAATATGTTGAATTGTGCAGTAAAATCATATCCTATATATTGTATTATAGTATATCGTATTGACAACTCATCAACTAAATATTTACCATCTTAAATTCTGCATAACTGGATGTTTTTAAATAAATACTGACAAAAACTATATACGTGTTTCAGCTGGTCGATATGATGATATATTTAACATTGATATAAGTGAGTTCACAGGGAAATTTGCTTTATTTATTTTCCCCGGCGTCAAAATCAGACACATATAAGTTTTAGAAAACACGATTTCTGGCTGCATCAAAATGCATTGACCACTGGATATTTGTTAAGTTGTTAGGAACATTAAGCAACATTTAGTTTAAACTGATTATCGATTGTTTTCCTCTCATTTTCACATCTTCCCTATTAAATCCATTCACGCTGAAGGCTCTTTTGCCACGCAGTCCAGCAAAGGGGGCGTGTCCCGGCAGGAAAGTGACATCAATGCATACCATCTATATATCCCCCATATTCTTTTTTATACATTGTTTTTCACTGTGATACAGAGCGCGTTGATTTTCTTCCATTTGTTTTTCTTTTGTAGTCACGCTTGATCTCGCAAGTCTCTGTAAGATTTCGTGTCACTGTGAAAATCGTTCCTACAGTCAGCAAGTGTGTGGTGTCGCAGTCTGGTCGAATCGTCTAGTGTGTGCATTCAGAGGATTTTAGGCTAAAAATCGGAGGGAACTGTCTTCATGTCAGTGGTCTCCCATAAAATCGGTTAAGGTTAAAAAATCGTCTAGTGTGCAGCCAGCTTAAGTCATATTTCAGTAAGTATCGTGCACTATTGTTAAAAAGTTTGGTTTCAATAAGATTTTTTTTTAGGAAAAAGTCTTTTATTTAGAAAGGATGCATTAAATTGATCAAAAGCGACATAAAAGACATTCATAATGTTGCAAACGATTTCTTTATCAAATAAATGCAGTTCTTTTGAACTGTTTTCAGCACTGATAATAATAGAAGATGTCAGCTTTGCCATCATAGGAACAAATTACATTTTAAAATACATACATTGAAATAGAATTAAATTTAAATTGTAATCAGATTTTACTGTTTTACTGTATTTTTGATCAAATGAATGAAGCCTTGACTTCTTTCAAAAGCTGCTTTCTCACAGACATTTATTCTCACTGTTTTTTTTTTTTTTTATATTAATGCGACTGTCTAATTGTTGAACTAAACTGTTTGTTTTCTGACTTCTTCCCTCTGTTTCTGTATGCAGCTCTCACCGAAGCCCTTCACGCTATTGCCTAACGGCGACAGGCTGCATAAAGTGGGGCGGGACCGCAAAGAATCCATAACGTCACCTTCACGTACCTTTGCTACAAACACTCCTAAATCATCAGCAGCCAAACCTGCTACTGCATACAGGACAAACCGACAACCCCCGGTAATCCCACACGCATAAACACGTGCCTCAGATGTCATTAAACATTGCTCAACATGCACCTGCTGTCACCTGTTTCTCTGATTGTATGCATGTGAACTTTAACCACACTTTTACATTACATAATAAATTCTTCTGTGTTTTACAAACAGAAGCTGCACCCAAACACTAATAGTAAAGCCCAGAATCTTGAAAAAGTTTTAAAATATCAGTACAAACTTTACATCATGATCAGTTTTTTTCACAAAATAGGAATGGAGATTTTTCAAATTATAGATGTATTTCATAATGTCTTTGTGGCAGTTTTTTTGCTTATTAAGGGATAATACAAGGCATCTTCACCTTATATATGGTTGTTGAAACCATGCTACAAATAATATGAAATGCATCATGTTTTGTGAAAAAATAAGTGATGTGCTAGATCAAAACAGGTACTATTTTTGGAATCGGTTAGAAACAAGTATTAGATTTAATTTAGCAAATATTATGCATAGCCTTGTAATTATTTCATACACAAATCATTTTTGATGCATTTGATGCATAAACCATTTCTCTAGCCTGTTTTGTCCCAGTCCTCATGAGTAAAATAGCAGTGAATATAAGAAAGAAACAGACATGGAAAACAAAGTCTAACTTGAAATGTCAGCTTTGATGCTTGAAGAGGAAAAGGGAATGGGACTGAGGAAGTGGTGAGAAGATGGATTGATGGTGGCAGGAAACGCTCCCTTTGGAGCATGAAAGGTTGAGGATTATCATGAAGTGCCTGTGCATCATACTGGACGCTGCTGACTAATCAGCTATATTCAGCTTTGTGTCAGTATGATCCATGCAGTTATTTTGGAAAAGCTAAAATCAGCAGGCCGAAGCAGCGTAGACGAAGCTCATGGAGAAATGTTGTTTTAATAATAAGAGCGAGCAGAAAGGAGAGGTAAGAACTCTGCTTTCTTCTATGGAAATCTCTCTTTTTAACATCAAACAGCATGTGGGAAATGTGGAAGTTGTTCTGTCAGATGTTTAGTTCTTTTGTAGGTTGTGCTGAGATGTTAGTGCAGGTGTTATTTCATATTCTACACCTTAAAACCTGATATATATAGTAGTCAACATTTGAAGTGGATCAAAAAAGTTCTAAATATTGATAATAATAATAATAATAATAATAATAAGAAGAAGAAGAAGAATAGTAATAAATGTTTCTTGAACAGAAAATCTGCATATTAGATATTTCTGAAGGATCATGTTACATTGAAGACTGGAGTAATGATGCTGAAAATTTAGTTGTGGATAACCGGAATAAATTATATTTTAAACTATATCAAAAAAGAAAATAGATATTTTAAATTTTAAAAAGATTTCAGAATATTTCTGTTTTTACTGTATTTTTGAACGAAACAAATGCAGACTTGGTGGTGAGCAGAAGAGACTTCTTTAAAAAAACATAAAAAATCTGTTCAAAAACTTTTGACTGATACTGTATGTTGTGTCACTTAAATTACAAAAGTCCAAGTTTGACAGCATGTTATCCTGCCATCATGGTGCGTCTTTTCTTGAAAAGGTTTAAAGTCACCAAAAGCATCCCGAGACAGCAATGAACACACATTCATGTCCTTTTTTCTATCTGTGATGAATCATGAAGTTTGCATTTCTAAGCTCAAATACTTGTGTGTATTGTTTATTGTATTGCATTCTGGTACCTAGCAACCTCACAAAATCACTCTTCCATGACTCTATTTGAAACTCATGTTGAGGTCAAAGCAGCGCATGATGCGGTGCATTAAAAGGCCTTTACTGTCCACACACATGGTGAACATTAAGCTTTTATCGGGGGAAAACACCACCACGCTGTTTCCGTTCATCATGGGCAGATGCCACAACAGTGTGCTGTCTCACTGCTCGCACTGTGTGATGTGGCCAGACCTCTGTGCTCTCCATGACTATAATAATTATAATAATTCATAATTAGCATGTCACGTTTCCTTTGACCAGACATAGACATGTAGACACATGTCACTGCTCATCGTGATGCATCAGTCTCATGGTTATAGTTTTGTGTTTGCATGTGTTTCATATTTTAATCAGTCATTTTCTGGGCTTTCATTTAAATTTCATTTCATAAATGTGTTTTATGTTCACTACAAAAGTTTGGGGTCAATAAGATTTCTCAATTCAGCAAGGATGAATTAATTTGATTGGAAGTGGCAGTAAAGACTTAAACTGTTCTTTTAAACTTTCTACTGAGCAAGGAATACTGAAATAAAAAATGAATCTTGTTTTCCACAAACATATTAAAGGAGAAGTCCACTTCCAAAACAAAGATTCACATATAATGTACTCACCAAGATGTTCATGTCTTTGCTTCTTCAGTCGTAAAGAAATTGTTTTTTGAGGAAAACATTTCAGCATTTTTCTCCATATAATGGACTGATATGGTGCCCCGATTTTGAACTTCCAAAATACAGTTTAAATGCGGCTTCAAACTATCGCAAATGCGGTTGTAAACAATTCCAGACGAGGAAGAAGGGTCTTATCTAGCGAAATGATCGGTTATTTTCATAAAAATAATACAATTTAAATACTTTTTATTCTTAAACGCTCATCTTGCCTTGCTCTCCCTGAACTCTGTGTATTCTGGCTCAAGACAGTTAGGGTATGTCGAAAAACTCCAATCGTATTTTCTCCCTCAACTTCAAAAATCATTTCAAAATCATCCTACATCGCTGCAGAAGTACCGACCCAGTCTTTGCAAAGTGAACATGCAAAGAAGATCAAACACCCTTAACAAAAAAAGGTAAAACAACGATATAGGACGATTTTGAAGTTGAGGGAGAACATGAAATGGAGCTGCATTTAAACTTCATTTTGGAAGTTCAAAATCAGGGCACCATATCAGTCCATTATATAGAGAAAAATGCTGAAATATTTTCCTCAAAAAACATAATTTCTTTACAACGGAAGAAGGAAAGACATGAACATCTTGGATGACAAGGGGGTGAGTACATTGTATGTGAATCTTTGTTTTGGAAGTGGACTTCTTTAAGCAGCATAACTGTTTTCAACATAATGAGAAGAAATGTTTCTTGAACAGCAAATCAGCATATTAGAATGATTTCTGAAGGATCAAGTGACACTGAAGTCTGGAGTAATGATGCTGAAAATTCAGCTTTGGATCACTGGAATAAATAATATTTTAAAATATAATAAAAAAGAAAATAGAAATTTTAAATTGTACAAATATTTCAGAATATTGCTGTTTTTACTGATAAAAATAAATAAAAATTCTTTCAAAAACTAGATTGTACAAACTAAAGTTGTAATCAAGCTGGATTATAGCTTTTAGTGTACAAAAATTGTGTGTGTTTTTCTCATGCAGCTTGTAAACAGGATCCAGGAGATATTTGAAGCCAAAAGAGGAAGGAAGCGAGTATGGGCGACAGCAACCAGAGGTGAGAGGATGCATATTTCATACTTACCTGCTTTACCAAGAGAAAAAACCTAATCAGGCAGTAAATGTTTGTTTTATGGCAGATGAGTTGAGTGGAACAGAGAGTGATCCTGAGGAGAGCTCGAAAGGTCAGTGCCTCTGTCAGGCCTTGGCATGGAGAACTCTTGTTTATTCAAGTTTAACTTGTATATCAAACCAGTTTAGCAGTTTTTATAAACTCAACGATGCTGTTTACATTCTTTTCTCATAGATCGCTCCCAGCGCACTGTGTACGTTCAGTCAACTTTAAAGCGACGGCCGGGTTACCGCACTTTAGAGAGGGACCTGATCCAACTACAAGAGCAGCAGCTTTTCCAGCAATTTGTAGTGGTGTCGCTTCGAAAAGCTTCCCCTGGAAACACATACATCCCTGAGATCACACAACAGTTCCCTACGAAGGTAAACAGACCTAATAAGTCTTAATGACGGAATCTGGAAATAATAAAGGGTGGAGCTTAATTTGAGATTTGAATTGTGGAGTGTGGGTTTGACCCCCTCCGCCCCAATATATATACATTATATGTGTATATATATATATATATATATATATGCACATACATATACATATACATATATACACACATATATATATATATATATATATATATATATATATATATATGTGTGTGTGTGTGTGTGTATACTACTATATAAAACATTTCAATTTTAAATACATTAATTAGTCATGTGACACTGAAAACTTGAGTAATGATGCTGAAAATGTGACTTTGCAATCACAGGGATAAATTACATTTTTACAAATGTATTTAAAAAAACTGTTAACATTGCATTTAACTTCTGTAATATGATGTTTTGTGAAAAATAATAAGGGCGGAGCTTAATTTAACATTAGAATTGTGGAAAATGTTTCACCATTTTCATTTTCTTTTTTACTATTGTTTTTTTTTAATACATTTTATATTTACATATTGTAATTCAGATGATTTTATGTAAATATAAAACACATAAAAGTATTTACATTTTAATTTTGTATGTGTTTGTATGTATGTATTATATGTTGTAATTAAGATTTATTTTATGTAAATATAATTTGACTTTAATTTGAGATTTGAATTGTGGATTTTTTTTTTTTTTTATATATATTTCTTTTTACATTATATGTCATAATTCAGATTATTTTATATAAATATAATAAAATATAGTAAAAGTATTTATCTATTAATTTTAAAATAATTACAGTAATTTTAATTATAATATAAAATTATATATAATATGTATTTATATGTTGTAATTAAAATGTATTTTATAAAAATACATTTTTTATATATTTCTTTTTATATTTATATATTGTAATGCAGACTACTTTATATAAATAGAATAAAATATAATAAGTATTTACTGTCTAATTTTTTAAAAAATTATTATTAATTTTTATTATAATCTACAGTTATATACAATGTGTATTTATATGTTGTAATTAAGATTTATTTTATATAAATATAATATGAGCCTAATTTTTTATATTTGAATTGTGGAAAGTGTGTTTCACTATTTTCTTTCTTTTTTATTATTTTTTATATATTTCTTTTTAGATTTATATATTGTATTTCGGATTATTTTATATAAATATATTCAAATATAACTGTAGTATTATAATAATAATATTTACATTTTACTTTTTCATTTTAAATGTCTTAATTATATAAATAAAAAAAATCAATGTCATTATTATATATTTGATTATATAATGTGATCTTTCTGTATTTATTTTGTGTTTAGTTTGAGAAGTCTTCTCGTCTGTCTCGTGAGGCTGAAGACAGATTAAAGGCGATTCCCAAGTTTTGTTTTCCAGACTGTCATGATTGGCGTCCCTCCTCAGATCACACCAGGTAACATTCTAATATTAAACAAGTTATGTTACTTGGCTAACTAATTCACGCTCCTAATATAATCTTTGATTATCATCCACAGTGAAACGTTTTCTTTTGTCCTAACGGGGGAGGACGGGAGTCGCTTGTTTGGATACTGCCGCAAAATCCTGGTGAGATTATAAATATGGTGATCATATTAATTCAACAGACAAATATAATTTTGCCTGATCAGTTAAAATACTACTTGGGCCAAAAGTCACCTTTTATTCATCATCTCATTCCAAACCTCACATCAATCATTATGCAGGCTTGAACAGCATGATGTGAATAAATGATATGGTAGGGCATATTGTGTATTCTCAGTGGTAAATCTGCACTAACCTTGACCTTTGACCTGTGTCTTGCAGCCCAGTGGGAAAGGGAAGAGACTGCCTGAAGTTCACTGCATCATCAGCAGACTGGGCTGCTTCAATCTCTTCTCAAAGGTCAGGGACACTTCAGAGATCAGATATGAATTTCCTGTTTAATCAGCACTAAACCTGTTAGACAGATTCTGGATTGTAACTGTCTGAAATGTCTGGGAGCAGATCTTGGAGGAGGTGGAGAGGAGGAGAGAGATTTCCCCTGCCTTGGTTCATCCTTTCATGCACAGTGTCATGGAAGCTCCCTTCCCCGCTCCAGGACGCACGATTACAGTCAAGAGCTTCCTGCCCGGATCTGGCAATGAGGTAAGATATTGTTTAACTCAGGAAAGATCATGTTTATACCTTTAGTTTATACATTTATTTTTACTTATTTTTTACCATTTAATTTTTTTTTTTTTTTAAAGACACTTTAACATTGTGTTGATTTTAATAAATGTATTTTTTTGGGGGAGCAGCAGTGGCAGTGTGTTGATTTTTGGTTATTTATTTAAATATTGACATTATTGTTTTTCAGTATTACAGATATATTACTAGTCATAAATGACAACTTGACGGTTGTTGTGTTATAATTTTATTTTTCAAATTTTAGTATATTTGTATTTTATTATCTATCTATCTATCTATCTATCTATCTATCTATCTATCTATCTATCTATCTATCTATCTATCTATCTATCTATCTATCTATCTATCTGTTTATTTATTTGTTATTAATTATTATTATTTTCATATTTATTTATATATTATATATTTTATTTCACAAATTAATGGTTGTAAAACCAGTGGAGAATTATCATAAATATTTTTTTTATTTTTAAGATTGTGTCAACATCATCTCAAAACACATGCCACTGATTAGATGAACATTAAGAAATTCTAACAGTAAAAAAATAATTTTCAAAGAAAATCTTTCACATAAACATTAAAAAATGTTAAAATGTACTATAAATGTATGAAAATATAATATATGAAAATGTGTTATTTTCAACAGCCTTTTTACTGTAAACTTTAAACTTGAAATTATTTTTCTACAAATCTTGTATTTTCAAAATAACATCTTTGACAAAAATTCAAGGGACAAACATTCTTCTTCAGTTATTTATATTATGAATTACTTACTTTGATTTTTTTGGCACAATTGTTATCTCTTGTGCTAATGCATAACCCTGGAAAATAAAATACTAAAAATAGAATTATTTTTAAATTAATGATTACATTAATGATTTAATCATTTACTATTATTATTAATTATCTTTTATTAAAATAATTATTTTTATACATTATTCAAAGAAAATTATTTAAAATTTTACTTAAATAAGAACAGATTTTTCAGGCCCTTAACACTTTTGTTGTTTTTTGTGAAAGCTGTGCAAAACGATATAGAATCAGACCATTTCATATTATTTTATAAATTGGGTAACACCTTAATTAAGGTTCATTAGTTAACATAAGTTAACTACATTAGTTAACATGAACTAAGAATGAACAATGCTTCTACAGCATTTATTAATCTTAGTTAATTTTAGCATTTACTAATGTATTATTCAAATCAAGTAAAGTGTTTGTTAACATTAGTTAATGCACTGTGAACTAACATGAACAAACAATAAACGACTGTATTTTTATTAACTAACATTAAGATTAATAAATAGTGTAATAAATGTATTGTTCATTGTTCGTTCATGTTAGTTAATACATTAACTAATGTAAAAAAATGACACCTTAATGTTAAGCGTTACCATAAATTGTTATACAATCCTGCCTGTACTTGTTTTTTAACTATTTAAAAGCATTTTAATTACTCGTGTCAGAGAACAGGTTTGTCACCATCTTCTGAGAATCCTCCATGTGTCTCTGTCGTATGTGTAGGTTCTGACTCTGTGTAGGCCGGTGGACTCTCGCCTGGAGCACGTGGACTTTGAGAGTTTGCTGCAGTGTCTCAGTGTGACCAGACTCCTGCAGGTCTTCGCTTCTCTGCTGCTGGAGAGGAGGGTGATCTTCATTGCAGACAAGCTCAGGTACCGACCACCACCCATGCCGATACTCAAATATAGCAATCTGAATGCCAACTAGAATTAAAATCCAACTCTGTTTGTCTCTGGCCAGTGTCTTATCCCGATGCGCCCATTCTGCCTTGGCGCTGCTGTATCCCTTTACATGGCAGCACACGTTCGTACCGGTGCTCCCTGCCAACATGCTAGACATATGCTGCTCTCCAACTCCTTTTGTAATGGGGGCGCTGTCTCCATCCCTGCCTGAGGTGCTGGATATGCCCATCGAGGAGGTTAGTCCATTTAAAGTAGCCATATTTAAATCCACTTTTAAGTTTTTTCCACCAAAATTGTTAGGTATTATGTTTTTAGTAATAATTTCAACCATTTCTGACCTGTAGACCTTAGTCAGGGTTTGCACTGTAGTTTAAAGGGATAGCTTACCCAAAAATGAAAACTCTCTCATTAGTTACTCACCCTCATGTTGTCTTCGAAACACAAATTAAGATATTTTTGATTAAATCTGAGAGCTTTCTGACCCTGCACAGACAAACGAAGGTCTTACAACGAAGATTGGGTAATTAATGGCAGAATTTTCCTTTTTTTTAACTTTTAAACTTGCTTAGACTCTTCTGGCCTGTAAAAAGGAAATTTTCTTGGGCGATGTCACGGATCCCATATAAGATGCTTCTAAACAACAGAGGAGAGCTCTGAGATTTGATTACGACCATGGCCAGAGTTTAATTTAATAACCGCCATGCCTTGAATTGTTTCCATTGTTTAACAGCTTGAAATTCCCCATCCCAGCAATAAAATGCTATTTGACCGAGGTATAAGGTATTAAATCATATCTGTAAAAGAATCCAAGTTTAGTCTACCAGAAAAGTAGTCCTTGCATTTGAGATGCTGAAAGTAAATACATAAATGGACCACAAAACCAGTTTTAAGTAGCACGTGTATATTTGTAGCAATAGCCAACAATACATTGTATGGGTCAAAATGATCCATTTTTTCTTTTATGCCAAAAATCATTAGGATATTAAGTAAAGATCATGTTCCATGAAGATAGTTTATAAATTTCCTACTGTAAATATATCAAAACTTAATTTTTGATTAGTAATATGCATTGCGAAAAACTTCATTTGGACAACTTTAAGGGTGATTTTTCTCAATATTTACAATATCACCCTCAGATTTCAGATTTTCAAATATTTGAAATATTATATACATCAGCTTTCAGATAGAATCAAATTTTAAAAAATTGACCATTATGACTGGTTTTGAGGTTCCGGGTCACAAATAGGTTATGTGTTTTTTGCATCTGTGTTCCATAAAGAATCTTTAACATCCATGGATCCTTTCCATCGGACAAAAAGTTCTTTTAGTGGAAAAACATTCTTTAGATTTTTAAAATGTTCTTTACTAATGGTTCACTAAAAAGTTCTTTTACAAACCCAAAATGAATCTTTTATGACATCTTAAAGACGTCCACTTCCAAAACAAAGATTCACATATAATGTACTCACCCCCTTGTCATCCAAGATGTTCATGTCTTTCTTTCTTCAGTCATAAAGAAATTATGTTTTTTGAGGAAAACATTTTAGCATTTTTCTCAATATAATGAATTGATATGGTGCCCTGAGTTTGATCTTCCAAAATGCAGTTTAAATGCGGAAGTGCACTTCTCCTTTAATGACTTTGCCAACTTTCATTAACAAGATTGCATTTGTCTTTTTTAAATAACATGATGAACTTTGGAAAAGTATACAGTGTTGCATTCTGAGGTTCCTGTCGGGTCCAACTAGTAATTTGTGTTACATGTCTAGAATTTTTTCCTTATGCTTTCTATTTTGAAAGAGCATGGAAGACATACGTTTGTTGCATAAAATGGGTTCTTCATTCCTGTTGTCATTTTGACCTTCCATCCTTTTTTTTTTTGTCTTTTTCTTTCAGGTTCTTATTGTGGATTTGTGTGCGGACAAGTTTGTTGTTCAGGTGTGTATGCAGGTTTTAGTTTCCGAATAATACAAGGGTGTGTTCTTTTGAAAGTGTCACAAGTGCATGTGTGTGTTTGTGAGGGTGTGGTCTGAAACTCAAGTCATGGCCTGAGTTCCTGTACTGTCAAAGACATAAATCAGAAGTCTTTTTGGACATATTTCTACTGTCATGCAATTCCAGTTTTTTTTTCCTTATACTTGACCATTGAAAGGTTTGGGTCAGTGATATCCTCTGTGGTTTGGAAAGAAGTCTTTTATGCTCACCAAGGCTGCATTTATTTGATCAAAAATGCAAAAAAAGCATTAATAATATTTCAGTAATATTTAAATAACATTGCAATTCTTAAAAAAACTGTTTTCTGTTTGAATATATTCTAAAAATAAATTCACAAAGCGGCCATTATTCCAGTACTGAGTATCACATGATGCTTCAGAAAATATTCTAATATGCTGATTTGCTGTTCAAGAAACATATTTTTTGGAATATATATATATATATATATATATATATATATATATTATATATATAATTATATAATTTTTTGGGGGGGGATTTTTGATGAATAGAAAGTTAAGAAAACAGCATTTATATGAAATATTAAATTTAATTAGGGCTGTCACACACACACACACACACATTAATATAAATATATACATATATGTATATGTATTCGTTTATACATATAAATATACACAGTACACACATATTATGTAAACTCAAACTTTTATTTTTGATGCGATTAATCATGATTAATCGACTTGACAGCCCAAAGTTTTAATGCATTCTTGCTAAATGAATTGAATGAAAAAAAAAATTGCTGATGCCAAATGTTTGCACAATAGTCTATGTCAGAGTACCAAGTACTAAATATCTACTTGCTGGCAAATCATTTGTGAAATGTAATTATGGGTCCATCTGTCCTTTGTATCAAAAATGTCTGTTTCTTTCCTAAATTCTCATTTTTTCTCCTCTCTGTTGTCCTAGCTTGGAGACGAGGACTGTATCTTACCTAGAAAGCTGCAGGCAGCGCTTCAGGAGATACTGGAGAACAGGGAGGAGATCCTAGAACAATGTACAGGAGACAGGAAAGGAGGTTAGACTTACCACACGTGCCGTTATTCACAGCCGAACCCAAAGCGTCTGACTCAGCATCTGGCTTTTAAACTGGTTTAACTGAAGGTTTCGTCCATTGTCTTATTGTGTCACAATGAGCTGTTCACCTTGTAAAGTCCTACTGTCTAGTTATTCATGATGTGATGAGTAACCAACCGTTAAACAAGGCCAGTGAGGTCAGGAACATGCTGACAAGTGTTCAGGTGTACAGATGTTTCGTTAAGCCAGCCTAATGGGAAAATAGTTATTATGCCGGTTATACTAAATATTAAAGGACTGATGGCTTGACAAGCACCGCTTTCTTTCCTGTGTTGACATTTCCTGGTTAAAACAGGAAGTTTTAGGTCTGTCTTCATCAAATAGCAAATAATTTGACCTGAAATGCATTGAAATGTGACCTTGGACCACAAAACCAGTCTTAAGTAGCATGGGTTTATTTGTAGCAATAGCCAAAAATACATTGTATGGGTCAAAATTATCAATTTTTCTTATATTTTATACCAAAAATCATTCGGATATTAATATTTCTTTGCACGCTTAGATTCCAGATTTTCAAATAGTCATATCTCGGCCAAATATTGTCCTATCCTAACAAACCATACATCAATGGAAATGTATAAATTGCAATTGTATAAATCTCAATTTCAAAAAATTTACCCTTATGACTGGTTTTGTGGTCCAGGGTCACAAGTGAAAATGAAAGGAATAGTTTACTCAAAAATGAAGATTTGCTGAAATTTGCAGGCCGTCCAAGGTGTGGATGAGTTTGTTTTATCAAATTTAGCATTGCATTGCTTGCTCACCAATGGATCCTCTGCAGTGAATGGGTGCCGTCAGAATAAGAGTCCAAACAGCTGATAAAAACATCATCATAATTCACACAACTCTGGTGAAAACACCTTGTGAAGTGAAAACTTGCATGTTTTTAAGAAACAAATCCATCAAAGCGTTTTAGCTTTTTAAACCATCACTTCTGACCAAAATACCAGTCCATAATCCATAATAATGCTTGCTCCAGTTAAAAAGTCAATCCCTCTTATATCAAAATCCACCGACATATTTGTTTAAAACTGTTTTAGACTGTTTTTGCTTTAAAATAGTGCTTGTCCTGTGAATTTTTCTCTCCTGATTCAGATGAGATGCCTTTTTCAGTGTAGAAAGCAATATTGTGGATAGAGCATTCTTATTTTACCATAAAGAAATGGTATGACGTTAAAAAACGTCTTAATAATGGATTTGTTTCTTAAAAACATGCAGCTTTTCATTTTACAAGATGTTAATTGATGGACTGGATTTGTATGGATTATTCGTGGATTGTTGTTATGTTTTTCTCAGCTGTTTGGACTCATTTTGACAGCACCCATTCACTGCAGTGGATTCATTGGTGAGCAAGTGATGTAATGCTAAATTTCTCCAAATCTCTTCCAATGAAGAAACAAACTACTCTACTGTACAACTTGGAAAGAGCGAGGCATCTTTATTGCTTTAATTTTGTCAACTTTTAGAGGCACATTAGAAAATAAGCCACAAAAGTCTTATTTTATGGGCTTTTAAAGCCATTTAGTTTGTTTTTATTTTTATACTATGCAGTATCAATGTCACATTGTGGTTTTATTCTTCCAACAGATAAATCAGACCTGAGCACTTTGATGTCGGAGGCGTTTGTGTGGTTCTTTGTGGAGCTGGTGGGACATTATTCTCTCTACATGAGTGACACAGGACCCGGCGGGACCCGAGAGCTGCAGAGGGACGCTTTCAGGAAATCTCATCCTTCCAGGGGAGTGCGACAGTTTCTCCAGCTCTTCATGGACACGCAGATGTTTGCTGGTTTCATTCATGACCGAGAGCTCAGAAAAGGAGGCGTTAAAGGTGAGAGAAGAAATATTCTGGGTTAGAGTTTTAGTTATTTTTAGGGTGAACCATTCCTTTAAGTAATGAGAGGAATGTTTGGTCCTTGTTTAACAGGCCTGTTTGAAATGAGAGCAGCGGAATATCTAGATTCGTATCCTGAACCTGAAACAAGTGGAGTCAACAGATTTCTCAAAGGGCTTGGTAAATCTTTTGCCTTTTCCATTTGTCTAGAATATTTCCACGTATTTTCATTGTTTTACTCACAAATATGTTTGTTTGCAGGAAGTAAAATGAAATTCTTGCAGAAGAAATAGAGAATGGTGTCAGACGCCAAATATGAGTGGCTTTATGATGACTCAACCAGCATGTCAGTTCCTCTCCCGTAGCCAACGCTCAAGGGTGGAGATGAGGTCAAGACTGGAATCGACTTGTTCTGCCCTAAAAATTCACTGGCTTGTATTTGCTGTCCAGTTATAAAAGAGGAAAAGGCTGGAAATGAGTTTATAAGCACAAGGAACAAAGACGACTGAATTAGAACAAAGAGGAAAGGGAGGAGTCTGTCATGTTATTGTAATTTTGATAAATAAGGAAAAATCTGACTATGAATTCATAATAACAAGAGTTGGGTTAACGGCTATGTCAGAGGTCTTACATGTTTTATTGTCTTTAATGGAATTTTTATTAAACCAGACAATAAGGTAAACTTATGTTTTAACCGCAAACCTTTTCTAACTGGAAATTTGTTGTTTAAAAGAAAATATGATGAAGGATGATATCCGTTCCCCTTCAGGAATTATTAATTTATGATTCTTCATATGCACAGAAATTGCCTTTCCAGTTAAATGTCAAACATTTATTATTTTGCCAAATTTTCTGTTTTGTAAAAATATCAATGCAAATGTTCGTTTTTCAGAGGCTTTTACATTTTGTACAGTTTTGTTTTTAGACAAACTAGACTTTTGTAACATTTGAAGATAAAAAACATCTTTAAGATGCAATGTTGGACAGGAAGTGTGAATCAAATAATGTGATGTTGTGGAAATTGAAAATTTGGATGTATGTTCAGTGATTGAGAATGTACAGGGTGCATGAGTTTACAAAATGGTAAATGTATAATTAGTGCTATTAAGTGATTAATTGCGATTAATCACATCCAAATAAAATTTTTGTTTACCTAATATGTGTGTGTGTGCTGTGTATATTTATTATGTATATGTAAATACACATGTATTTCAAAAATATTTGCATGTGTGTATTTACATTATAAATTATAATTAATATTTTATATATGTAAATATAACATTTTTCTTTAATATATGCATGCATGTGTGCATTTATATATACATAATATATACGGTACACATGCATGCAAACAAAAACATTTTTATGTGTGTATATATTTGTATTCATATATAATTAATATTTTACATAAATATACACAGTATACATATTATGTAAACAAACTTATTTTGCATGTGAAGAATTTTGATTAATTTGAATATGTAAACAAAAGCTTTTATTTTGGATGCGATTAATTGAGATTAATCCTTTGACAGCACTACATCTAATGAAACTGAAGTGTATAGTGTTATTAAAAACACTTTGTTTGGATGCGATTAATTGTTTGATTATTATGTAAACAAAAACTGTTATTTTGCATGTGATTAATCGCGATTAATCATTTATGTATATATAAACACATACATGTATATATTTTCAAAAATATTTACATGTGTATATATTTATGTTCATATATAATTTATACTTTATAGAAATAGAAATATTTTATATATAAATATAACATTTTTCTTATACATGTATGCATACAATATATACATGCATGTGTGTGTTTATATATGCACAATAAATATGCACAGTACACACACATATGTAAACAAAAACGTTTATTTTGAATGTGATTAATCATGATTAATCATTTATGTACATATAAATACACATATATATTTAAAAATTATTTACATGTGTATATGTTTATATTAATATATAATTTATATTTTATATAAATATTTTATATATAAATATAACATTTTTCTTAAATACACATACACGTGTGTATTTATATATACATACTAAATATACACAGTATACACATATTATGTAAACAAAAACTTTAATTTTGGATGTGATTAATTGCGATTAATCATTTGACAGCACTGCTTATATATATACATATATATATATATATATATATATATATACACACATATATACATATATATATATATATATATACACACACACACACACACACACACACACACATATATATATATATATATATATATTTATATAGTGTCATTAAAAACAGCACATACAGCAGTAATGTGGATTTGGTGGCTACTTGAAAGAAGCTAAATAGCTAATATGGTTTTGACCATTTTTTTTTTTTTTTTTTTTTGTAATTTCACTACTTTTATTACTAAACATGTAAAGTAGTAAAAACTGAGCAGTTGTGTCAAACTTTCCAATGGTACTTCACAGTTTGATTAGAGGGAGGCAGGGTTGCCAGATCTTCTGTGTAACAAAATCAGCCCAAAGGCCAATCAAAAACAGGCTAAAACAAGACTGTTGACCCTATTCAAATATTAAAACTCAACATATGCCACTTCCATATCTAAAAAGCATTTTTTACAGTCACGGATATGCATTACACAATTTCATATTAGATAAACACAAGTACTTACAAAGTCTGTTTTCATAAAGGAGCTCAAAGGCCCATTCCCTCACAAAACTCATCATCTAGCACAGTTTTATCAAAAGCAGAATGTATAATAGTTAAATATATACATTTCAGTCATTACAATTAGTAAAATATGTCAAACCTTTAAACCGCGGGAAAAAATCAACACGCGGCAACAGTTTACAAGCAGCAGGATTCCGCGGGAAAATCGCGAAACTGGCAACACTAGGCTGAGAGCGCGCGTCTCCTCCGACACACAACGGGGCGCTGATGATCGTTCGTCATTCAATTCAACCACAATAGAAGCAGCGCGAAGCGTGTATTTGTAAAGGATGGCTGGACCGGCTTCAGTTGCTGGTGATGTTTTTGTTGATGCTCTGCCTTATTTCGACCAGGGTTATGATGCTCCAGGAGTCCGAGAAGCCGTGAGTACACTAAATATGTCTTTTTGTACGTTTGGTCTTTTTAAAACAACGATAAATGCTGAATAGTTGAGCTGTTGTCACAGGCAGCTAACGGCTGCATCTACTTCTGATTCTTAAATGAGACAGTTTAGTTGTTTGTTCATCGTGTGTTTATGTTTTAACTGCGATATGATATTACAGTTATCTTTATTAGCGGGAAAGAAATTATATTCAGATCGATTTGAATCAATTTCAGGCAGCTGCTTTGGTGGAGGAAGAGACAAGACGATACAGACCAACGAAAAACTATTTGAGTTACCTGCCCACACCAGATTTCTCTGCTTTTGAGGTACAAGAAACACCTTTTTCTACTGCTGTTTTACTATAATTCGTATGTTCACTCAATAATCTTATTATTATGTTGTTCTCATTAGACAGAGATCATGAGAAATGAGTTTGAGAGACTGGCTGCTCGTCAACCCATGGAGCTGCTCAGTATGAAGAGGTAAGTTTATTAAGCAAAACTTCTGTTTACAGCTGGTGAACTCTAAACTTGTGTCTTGCTTAAAAGGGAACAATGACAATTCTGTAATTAATTACTCACCCCTATATTGTTCTAAACCTGTAAGATCTTTGTTCATCTTCAGAACACAATTTAAGATATTTTTGATGAAATCTGAGAGCTTTCTGACCCTGAATTAACACGTTCAAGGCCCAGAAGGTAGTAAGGACATTGTTAAAATAGTCCACGTGACATGAGTGGTTCCCCCGTACTTTTATGAAGCCAAGAGAGTACTTTTTGTGAGCAGCACCAAACACATGCATCATGGAACGTGCGTCGAAGACTGACATGGAAGAGAAGAATGTTGAATAAAGTCTTTTTTTTTTTTTTTTTTTTTTTTCTTTGCACACAAATACACAGTATTTTTTTTTTCTTTGCACACAGTATTTTCTTGGCTTCATAAAATGATGGTTGATCCAATGATGTCACATTAGACCCACAAACAGGGTCAGAAAGCTCTAAGATTTCATCAAAAATATCTTAATTTGTGTTTTGAAGATAAACAAAGGGTTTGAAATGACGTGAAGGTGTGTAATCAATAACAGAATTTTCACTTTTGGGTAAACTATCCCTTGCAATAAACTGCAATAAAAGCTGCAGTAATATTAATAAATTGTACCAGCCAGTTTTCCAGTGAAGTATTATACTAGCATAATCCTATCCATCTTATTTTGCAATGCAGATGTAAGCTATTTTCTGTGAATGTGCAAAGTGCAGTAAATCAGTGTTTACGATTATGATAACAAATACTAGTTTGCAGTATTAACAGCATAGCAGACTATTTTGTACAGCTAAAATATTTGGAACCAAGTGAATAGGGCTGTCAAATGATTAATCGCATCCAAAATAAAAGTTTGTTTACATAATATATCTGTGTGTACTTTGTATATTTATGTATTTATAAATACACACACATACAATACACACATAAACATATTTATATGTACATATATTTATATATAACTTTATATTATATAAAATCTAAACATTTATATATAAATATAACACATTTACACATCCGTTTATCCAAAGAGACTTTTGCATTCAAGGTACACATTTTTGTCAGTTCTTGGTTTCACTGGGAATCAAACCTTCATTGCTAGTGCCATGCTCTACCTTTTGAGCTACAGGAAGGCCTACATTAGTTGTGTTGTTTGCTGTTAAATCTTATGTTCTTTGTCTTGTCTTCTTAGATATGAGCTTCCTGCTCCATCGTCTGGGCAGAAGAATGACATCACAGCATGGCAGGACTGTGTCAATAACTCTATGGCCCAGCTGGAGCATCAGGCAGTTCGCATTGAGAACCTTGAGCTCATGGCCCAGTATGGATCTAATGCATGGAAGGTGTCTAATGAGTAAGTGAACAGAATATTGAATCTTTATCAGGAAACTCAGACTTTCTGTACTGATGCAAAAAAAAAAAAAAGCATTACATCAATTGCTTACCAGTGGATCCTCTACAGTGAATGGGTGCCGTCAGAGTGAGTCCAAACAGCTGATAAAAACAGAATACAGTAGTCAACATTTGAAGTGGATCAAAAAAGTTCATCGAAGTTGTCCTAAAAGAAGAACGGGTATTGTTTGGTTTTAGGACAACTTTGATGAAAGGATTTGATCCACTTCAAATGTTGACTGCTGTATTCCACATGACTGCAGTCCATCAATTAACATCTTTTGAAGTGAAAAGCTACTTGTTTTTATTTAAGAAATCCATTCTTAGGATTTTTTAAAATTTACACTATTGCTTCCAGTTAAATGTGTTCTCTATCCATAATACTTTTTTCATTTTGTCAAGTCAAGTCAAGTACAGCTTTATTGTCATTCCTTTACATGTGTGGACATACAGTGGAACAAAATGTTGTGTCTCACGGGACCGCGGTGCTACATAAATAAACATAAATATAAACATACAACAATAGACGTAAGAGCAATTTTTAAACCTATGCATGGCTAACTTACAGAAGTGGTACTCTAACTATACATATAAACAGTTGACTATACACATAACCAGAAGCGTTAATCTCACTATACATATAAAAGATTGACTGTACACATAACCTAAGACAGACTATACAAGTACTTTTCATAATACTGTACAATGTTGTGCAAGATATTGTGCAAAAGAGGTATTTTAGGTTAAAAATAAACAGCAGTGCAATATGATTTGTAGTGCACTCATGTGCTCATGTGAGTTTTAATAAGAAAGTGTCTGGTGCATAAAGAGAAAAGAGTGTATTTCTACAGGTGGTTTGTCCAACTCACTCACCTGTGTGTAGCACACTCAGAATTGCACAATGTTTTTGAGGTTTTCAGCAGTCTTCTTGTGGTGCGTGTGGTGTGGTGGGGGAGAGAGGGGAAGAGAGGATCCTGGTTTCAGGAGCTAGGGTTGTGAATAGGGTTTCAGAGGGGGGAGAAGTGATTGGAATTGAGGGCTCTTAGTGAAATAGTTGTCTCATCTGAATTGGTAATGTGTACAGATCAAACACTATTTACAAGCTGTTTAATGTTAAAATGGTAATGATTTATTACAAACACGCAGCTTTTCACTTCACAAGATGTTAATTGATGGACTGGAGTGGTGTGGATTACTTGTGGGTTATTGTGATGCTTTTATTGTTCTGATGACACCCATTCACTGCAGAGGATCCACTGTTGAGCAAGTGATGTTCACATAAGGAAAAACTCTTCTACATCTTTGCTGGCTTGAGGGTGAGTACATTTTCAGGAAGTTTTCATTTTTGTGTGAACTATTCCTTTAATACGGCACCTACTCTATTACATTATTTAAGGAGTTAACGTCAGTTTTCAAAACAGTGAACTCAATTTGTGGGGTATTGTCTAAAAAGCTTAAATGATTGAAAATCTTTTTAATTCATTATTGATGCAACATAAATGGAAATTGAAAACATTTGTGAGTTTTATTTGTGAATTTTATGCCGATCATAATTGGTTGTCTTCTCTGTGAAACAGTAACTTGGCCTTAATGATTGAAAATGCACAAAAGGAACTGCAGAAGGTTAGGTGAGTAACTTGTAGGCCAATGCAATTTACTTTACTCATGGATATCGTACATTGTGGTTGTGCACAAACAAAAGTTTTTGAACACTAAGAAATTTGTAAAATATTTTTACTATTTAAAATAAGTGTTTTCTATTTGAATGTGTTTTAAAATGTAATTTATTCCTGTGATTTCAAAGCTGAATTTTTAGCATCATTACTCCAGTCACATGATCCTTCAGAAATCATTCTAATATTCTAGTTTTCTGCTAAAAAAACAAACAAATAAATAAATAAATTTAGCTTAGTAGATTTTTTTTTTTTTTTTTTTTTTTTTTTTTTCAGTTTTCTTTGAATAGAAAGTTCAGAAGAACAGCATTTATCTGAAATAGAAACCTTTTGTAACGTTATAAATGTCTTTATCATCTCTTTTGGTCAATTTAAAGAAGTCCACTTCCAGAACAACAATTTACAGATAATGTACTTACCCCATTGTCATCCAAGATGTTCATGTCTTCTTCAGTCATAAAGAAAGTGTTTTTTGAGGAAAACATTTTAGGATTTTCTCCATAAAATGGACTGATATGGTGCACCGAGTTTGAACTTCCAAAATGCAGTTTAAATGCGGCTTCAAATGATCCCAAATGCGGTTGTAAATGATCCCAGCCGAGGAAGAAAGGTCTTATCTAGCGAAACGGTAGGTTATTTTCATAAAAATAATACAATTTAAATGCTTTTCATTCTTAAACGCTCGTCTTGCCTTGCTCTCGTTGAACTCTGTGTATTCTGGCTCAAGACAGTTAGGATATGTTGAAAAACACCAATCGTATTTTCTCCCTAAACTTCAAAAATCATTTCAAAATCATCCTACATCACTGCAGAAGTACCGACCCGGTCTTTGCAAAGTGAACATGCAAAGATCATCAAACACCCTTAACAAAAAAGGTAAAACAATGATATAGGACGATTTTAAAGTTGAGGGAGAAAATACGGTCTAAGTTTTTCGACATACCCTAACTGTCTTCAACCATAATACATGGAGTTCAGGGAGAGTAAGACAAGATGACCGTTTGACATTTTAAAAGGTATATAAATTGTCTTCTTTTTATGAAAAAAAAAATAATAAATAAAAAAATAACCAATCGTTATGCTAGATGAGACCCTTCTTTCTCGGTTGGGATCTCTTACAACCGCATTTGGGATCGTTTGAAGCTGCATTTAAACTGCATTTTGGAAGTTCAAAATCAGGGCACCATATTAGTCCATTATATGGAGAAAAATGCAGAAATGTTTTCCTCAAAAACATAATTTCTTTATGACTGAAGAAAGAAAGACATGAACATCTTGGATGACAAGGGGGTGAGTACATTATCTGTAAATTGTTGAAATGGACTTCTCCGTTAAGCATCCTTGCTTAATAAAAGTATTTAGTATTTAAAAAAAGTATTTAAAAAATATAATATAATATAATATAATATAATATAATATAATAATTCCAATATTTTGAATGGTATATTGTATAATGTTACGAAAGCTTTTTATTTCAGATAAATGCTGATCTTTGGATCTTTCTATTCATCAAAGAATCCTGAAAAAACAAAACAAAAAAAAGTCCTTAACTGTTTTAAATATTGATAATAATAATAAATGTTACTTGAATAGCAAATCAGTGTATTACAATGATTTCTGAAGGATCATGTGACACTGAAAACTGGAGTAATGATGCTGAAAATTCAACTTTTCATCACAGGAATAAATTACATGTTAAAATATTCACATAGAAAACAGTTATTTTAAATAGTAAAAATATTTCAAAATGTTACTGTTTTTGCTGTACTTTGGATCAAATAAATGCAGGCTTAGTGAGCAGAAGAGACTTCTTTAAGAGACATTAAAAATCTTACTGTTCAAAAACTTTTGACTGATAGTGTATTTAATTGGCTTTTAAAATGAATCTTAATATGAAGCAGTTATCTGTTAACAGGTTTCTAATTTCCCCCCCAATGTGTTTCTATTCTCCTTTCAGAAAGCAGATACAGGACCTGAACTGGCAGCGCAAAAACGATCAGCTGGCTGGAGGAAGCAAACTACGAGAACTAGAGTCAAAGTCAGTACTTGATTATGTTTCTGTATTTAAAAAAAAAAAAAAAACACTTTCCAGAATTTGTCCCGGGCAAAGTTCAATTCAATTAGTTTACTCAGCTCTGATGGAATTGTTTTTGCTTGTTTTCACAGCTGGGTGTCTCTCGTTAGTAAGAACTACGAAATTGAGCGAGCCATCGTCCAGCTGGAGAACGAAGTGGCACAGATGAAACAGCAACAGGGTGATGAAAACAAAGAAAATATTCGACAGGACTTTTAAATAAAGGAAACAGTTTAACACCATCATGAAACTCACTAAAGCAAAGGATCTCCGAAGTGTGGCATTGTGTTTCTTAATACTTGTTTTGTTTTTGTGGCGAACAGCGAAAATAGTCTTTATAAAACACAAATGAGCAATAGTGTTAATAGTGCAAATAGCTGGTGTATAGTCCATGAATTTGCACCAAAATTAAACAAGATGTCAACTTTTCTATTTGTTTACTGTATACGTAAAGAAGTTCATGTGGGTGTGTTGTCATTTATAATAATTTTGTGTTTTTATGTTTGATTACCGGATGGACATTTTGTTCAGCTCAATTTGTAATATTTTTTTAAAATACACAATAAAATGGTGAAATGATTACTTGCATTTAGGTTCACGATTCCACCAATGTGTCTATAAATGGGGGGGAAAAAATATACACTAACATTTTTGGACTCGATTTTATGACTTTATATTTCTGTTTCATGTCATTGCTCTTGATATGCTACATGAACAAACTGTAAAAATGGTTATATGGTATTGGACAGAAAATTACTGCATTTAGGTTTCTTTTGTATTACCATGAACATTTTACTTTTGCTTTGAGTTACTTAAACTTGTTCAAAGAAAAGTTCAAAGTAACTTTAAGTTTTAACATGCAACAGTGGTTGGTTACTGACAATTAGTGGTCTGTTTGTGGGTCTTGAGATATTTTTAATATCTTGCTTAATTGGGTGTTTTATCTTTGATCTCCCAAAATAGTGCATTCTGCTCATTAACTTTCAGATCAATTCTCAAATCTTCCAATCAAAGAGTTTGGAATGCAGCATGGTTGATTATAAAACAAATCTAATTCCTTCATCTTCCTCTCAGTCACTTATACAATATATTTTCATACGGCATGTTTTTTAGAACCTAAAACACTTCCGCTGCAAAAAAAAAAAAAGTTGTAGAAGTAAGCCTATGGGTGAGACTTCCGGTTCATTATCCATCCAGGGAAATGATGAGAATAATATCAACATGCAGTAAATGGTAAAACTGTTGCACTACAAACAAGTGTGTTCATAATTAAGATAATACATTGAAATAATATGGTAAGACACACCAATTTGCAATATCAAGCAGCGAAACAAGTTATTTTGTACAGCTAAAAATAGTTGGAGGCAGAGACGGGAAGCGAGACCCATAAACTTTACAAATGGACTCGCCTGATCTTACAGGAAACAAGGTGGGTAGAGATCGAATCAGCCTTTAAGTAAACTTTTAATACTAATGTTGCATTTTTAAGGCTGTTTGAAAAATATCGATCCTACTGTATATGTTTGTAAGGTGATATTTTACTAATTAGCATTAGGACGTATACATTTCATGCTAGCATGCGTTTTTTCCTTAAATATAAGAAATTATGGCTTTACAATAATATTAAAACACTAAATACCCTTGATCTCCAAAAAACATTCTATTTAATCGAGGCATCAGTATTGGAAATATTGTCTTTGATCATTATTAATCGATATTCACTATAGTTCACATAAATTGTAGTAAATAAAAAATAGCCATTCATACAAAATAAAATGAAGAATACTGAATCAGTGATACTGAAGTTGATAAATACTTTTGAAGAATAAAAAAGATTGTATTACAATTGTAGTGTAAATTCTAAACGTGTATCAAATATTAGACGCCAAATTCAGCGTTATAAAATTTTTTAATTTGATATTTTTATAATTTACAACATACATGCCTTAATAAATATAAGTAATATTGCAAGTTTATTTATTTATTTTTTTGTCTGTACAAATCAATCTTTAAGTAAACTTTTAATACTTATGTTGCATTTTTAAGGCTGATAAAATATTGATTTGACTATATGTTTGTAATGTGATATTTTATTAATTAGCATTAAAAGCGTATACATTTCATGTTAGCATCTGCGTTTTTTCCTTAAATATAAGAAATTATGGCTTGAAAATATAATATTAATAGACTAAATACCCATGATCTCCCCAAAAATCACAAAAACGTTCTGTTCGAGGCATCAATATTGGAAATATTGTCCTTGATCATTTTAAATCGATATTTACTACAGTTCACATAAATTGTAGTAAATAAAAAGTGACAATTCATACAAAATAAAATAAAGAATACTAAATAAATTATACTGAAGTTTATAAATAAATAAATAAATTTGAAAAAAAAAATAATTTGAATAAATATAAATAAATTTGAAGAATAAAAAAAAAGATTGTATTGCAATTCCAGTGTAAATTTACGTATTTCAAATTATTTGACGCCAAATACAGCGTTATATTCATTTTTTAAGTTTATAATTTATAATATACCTGCCTTAAAAAATCTATAAGTAATATTGCACGTTTTATTTTTTTCTAGTTTATTCTCTGTGACGAACATGAGAGCGACGGCATGACGTCAAACCCCTCGGATTTTCTGAGCGCGTCGAACGTCAGGCGGTTCAAAGAGGAGCAAAGATGGCGGACAACAAAGGCCAAGATAGCACGGAGAGCTCCGCAAATATGGAGGTAGAGCCTTCGGGAACAGAAGATAACGGAGACGGCGGCTCAAAGGAACCAGACAAGGTCATTTTAATCGACTCGGGGCAGAAGGAAGTAGCAGACGAGCTCAAATCTCAAGAGACCGTTCCCCAAGCGCTTACGACATCCAGCAACAGCAGCAGCGGCGGCGGCGGAGCAGCTACAGACGGGACCCCAAATACCGAGAGCACCGAGCCGCCGCCACCATCGTCCTCTTCCTCAGCGGACAGCACCGCTGCTGGCGCATCACCCGCTCTCAATAACGAGATGTCGCCTCCTCCACCAGCATCCTCAACCTCCTCCTCTTCAACCCCTGCCGCCCCTATAAACCTACTGGATACGTGCGCTGTGTGTAAACAGAGTCTCCAGAACCGCGACTGTGAACCCAAACTCCTGCCCTGCCTGCATTCGTTTTGCCTCAAGTGCATCCCGCAGCCGGAGCGAAAGATCACCGTCCCGGTTCAAGGGCCCCATGGACAGGACACTCGTATTGGTAAGTTAGGAAAAGGGAAGTTAGCTTTGTCAGTTCTGTCCCTAACAATCCTGAAACGATCCATTGCTCGGCTGTTCGCACATGTTGGCTCGTGCAGTCAGTCACATACATGTGAGATCGCCAGATGGGGGCTTGGTGTTAACCCGTGCAGTTGTGGTTATACCTGCAGATTGTAGTATTCTAGTACACAGTTAGCTGTCAGCTCTTATTGGTTAACCAGGGTTTAGCAAGTCATGTGAAGTTAGTTAATAACCAGCAACATATTTTCTTTGCATATGGATGCTGTAACCCAGGGGGGTTTCAATCTTTTAGATGCCTCAGACTCCCAAATATGCGCAACGGACCCTCATATTTTCATGTATGAAGACCAAAATTATACTATAGAAAATGAGAATGAACGTAAATGTAAAATACTATTAGGAAAATGTTTAGTTTCAATTATGTTTACAATGTTTAGGTTTTTCGCCCTACTCACCATAGTACTGTATTATTAGATGTTTGTTTATTCAGTTTATACATTATTTTTTGCAGTGTATACTAATTGTTTGTCACAACATATACTGTTGCAAAATTATTTATAATATTATAGTTCATATATGTTTATTTATAACTGTTTGTGTGTATATAGCTATCAAAACAGTCAGTCTTGTCTATATGTAAACATAGCCAACTGTATTCACAAACATACTTAAAGCAATACATCTTGGCGGTTAATATTTATATTGCTGCTAAATGCAAACTATATTATGGCACAGCTCAAATGTGCTAAAAGCACATATAAGGCATGAAGATATTATAAGATTTAACAATCATTTTTTGTTTGTAAAGCTGCTTTTGAACAGTGCGTACTGTTAAAAGCACTATGCATTTAAAATAAACATGACAGTATTTTTTTTGGCCCCCAGTTTTGAAAACACCTGCACTAACCAACCGTTACATTATAATATCAGATTCTCTAATTAAATAACATTTTAAAAAATAGTCAGCTTTGTCTAAAATTGTTTTATTTGATTTACATTGGATGCATAGATGTTGCAACCTCTTGCACGGTGAGTCAAAGAGTGCTGTGCTTTTTTTTTTTTTTTTTTTTTTTTTTTTCCTTCTTCTTTTTGAATGCAGCAACAATATTTAATTTTTCTCAGTGGAAAAACTCAAGCAGTGGCTGGTCTAGTTGGTCAGACATCTGGTCCTGATGTTTTGACATGACATGTCATTGTCTATGTATTGTTGATCAGATGTGTTGCTGTTGATATGTTTGTGACATAGCAACCACGAGTGAACTGATGTGGTTAACCACACGAGGTAACTAGGATTACCAGTCTAGAGGATGTGATAATGCAGGGGTCACGGCCTGTGACCTCACATCATGTTCTCATTTATGCACAAAGGTTTTCTTTGACAGTGCACCCCGTGTCATCCCCAAATGCGGGGTTGTTTTTTTTTTTTTTTGCTTGTAAATCAGGCTAGAGGCGATGGTGTGGTGATCGATTTGTGATGCATAGTTTTAGCATGGTTTGCGTTATCACTGTTATCATTGTGCTGTGTTAGTGGTGCAGAGGAGATATAAAATGTTCCGCTTGAATTGTGGCCAAAATGCACTTGCTTTGCTGTTGACTCCTGAGCGCGGTGTATTATTCATTATGCTTGCGTTTCTTGTAATAAGTTAGCACCATGCACCGTAGTTAATAATAGATGAACTCTGCTTTAGTGGCTGCATGTAAAGCTATTTTAATTTTTTGTGTGTTTCTTCACCCATATCTTCACCCATACGCTGATGTATATTTATAAGCCTAAAGGCTTTAATTTCTCTTTAAACCACTTCACTAAGCTGTCTCGTCACTGTTATTGCAGAATGCAATAAGAACAATATTCTCATATCGTATCAGTGCTCATTATACTGCAGAATATTTTGTCAGGGTGTTTGATTGAAAAGTTCATTCCACTGACCAGAAATATTAAAATTGAGTATAGCATTCAGTGTACTGGTATAAACTTGTATAAAAATGAGTTATTGCATCAGTAGGTTTGTTGGAGTTTCCTTGAATAGGTTACACTGGTATCACATTACTTTATTGCATTACAAACAAGAATCCCATTTTTTTGTTGTAGTGAGATCTATTAGACATGTTAGAATTATTATCTTACTTAAGATTCTGTTATCTTATTTAAGATTTACCTCCTTAAATGTATCTAAAAAATTAAAAACGTACAATATCAGATTTGGGACCTACTCTGTTAGATTAATATTCAATTTTTTGCTTTTATTTGTTAACTCTTTTTTTTTTTTTTTAATAGGCAAAAACAAGTAAATAATCAAGTCTGTTTTTTTTTTTTTCTACACAAATTGTAAATAACAGAATTCATCAAGCTCAGTCATTCAGTCCTGTTAACAAAGTTATGGTAACACTTTACAGTAAGGTTCATTAGTTAACATTAGTTAGCATGAACTAAAAATGAACAATACTTCCACAGCATTTATTAATCTTAATGATATTTTCAACATTTACTAATTCAGTATTAAAATCACAATTTGTGTTTGTTAACATTAGTTAATGCACTGTGAACTAACATGAACAAACAATGAATGACTGTATTTTTAACTAATATTAACAAAGATTAATAAATACTGTAATAAATGTATTGTTTATTGTTAGTTCATGTTAGTTAATACATTAACTATAAACAAACAACACTTTATTGTGAAGTGTTACTGACATCATTGTATGGAAAGTAATCAAACAGATATTTTTATGTATTCATTTTGTGTATTTTTCTGTAATTAATTTTGTGTTAAAGCAATTTAGGGTTATTCTGAAATCATGTTATTCACAACCCTGTTACAATCGCTTTTTATTTTATGCATTTAGTTTTTAATTTTTTTTTTTAAAGAAATTACAGAATATAACAAATATATAAATGCACATAGTATAATAATATATATATAAACTCATATAGTATTTAAACTCATATAGTTATTCAATTTATTTGAAAGTTAAGCACCTTGTTTTAAGAAATTTAAGAGCTATTAAATGTTTACATGGTTTTATTTTTTATAACAGTATTTTTGAAAATCTTTTTTTTTTTTTTGTTTTGTTTTTTGATAAATGATGCCCTAAACTTAAGCTGTATTATTTGGTAGTTTACCCGTCATTTTTTTGGATCACTAATTGAAGGGTTCGTTCACTTGCCAGGTTTGTTTTGGGCTTGTCGTAGACGTTTAATTAAAGTTCAGGGGGAGGTAACTCAGCGTTTACCAGCGTGACTCATCACATTAACTGACTGAGAAAACTGCATGACACACTCTTTGCTGCTTGTAGAATCTCAACAAGCACTTTGTTGTACTCCCGCATGTTGTCTAACTACAGTTGTCAAATTGTTATTCTCGGCTTGACTGTAGCCGTCTGCTCTTTTTGGTTTGCTTTCAGACACTTCGTGAAGCCTTTTTATGGCGTCCAGAACAAATAAATCCTTCTGAAGAACCGTAAACACCAGCAACCCGTTTTTGACATTATTTAACAGCTCATGACTAGATAAAGATGTTATCGTTTTCTTTCGATTTTAATTTGAAACCTCATTTGTATATATCATAGTATTAAAGGTAGTGGTTCACAACCCTTGGTTTTGAATAATAAGGCATTTTGATTGCATTTCAGGGCTCTGCATATGAATAGCTGTGCCTCAGGCAATGCATCACTGCCTCCAGTTAATATCAGTACAGAGTAACTCAGCTGTGAGTTGCACTGTGTTTCAGTGCAGTGTGTCTCCAGCTGCTCTCACCAGCCAATCATCAGCGGGGTTTTGCAGCTGGGTGCTTAGGGGAAACCGGCTGGAAGCAGTATGAGCCAGTGCAAACTGGCTCGAACCGGTTTGGACTGGTTCTAGCTGTGGCTTTGTGGGGGGATTGATGGGCTGTCAGGGAAAAGAGGTGGGGGGTGTTGCATGTGATGAATGGGGGAGGGGTGTGTCCAATCACTCAATGTGTTTTTAAATTAAATTAAGATGGAATTAAATTAGTTTTATGAATAGATCATTATTTGTGGTGAAATGCTGCTGCAAGACGCACACAAAGAGCTGACTGTTAGTTATTGCAGCGTGTGGCAATAATAGCTAATAAAACCTTATGAATTATTGATTAATCAATCCCTTTTTGGATTTTAAATGCATAAGAAGTCGGCATTGCTGTGGATTTCTTATGCACTCGCAGTAAAAAATTTAGCATTCCCTATAGGAAGCGTTGTGTGTGTGTGTGTGTACTCATGAGGGAAAATCCTCTTGAAGTCTTTGAATTTCTATCTTTTAATCTTTGGTTGCATGATTTTTTTTTTTTTTTTTTTTTAATAATAAAAAAAGAAGTTTACTATGCTGTGGCAGAAAGAAGTCATTAATTTACTTGTTGATTGGTCAGTCCAATCAAACTGCTCTTTTTTTTTTTTTATTGCAAATTCATTTGTCATGGCTTCTGAGAGTTGTCAGACTCAGTTAAAATTATAGATTTGTCTTGATGGTCACCTACTCTACTAGTCCAGGTAGTACTATGCTGTAGCACTCTCTCTAGCGGTTTACAAATGCAAGAATGTGGCTTAAGTAAACACATCTGACCTGGGGTCAGGTGAACTTGAAACCAGCCTAATTATTAAAAGATTAGTTCACTTCCAGAACAAAAATTTACAGATAATGTACTCACCCCCTTGTCATCCAAGATGTTCATGTCTTTCTTTTTTTAGTCGTAAAGAAATTGTTTTCTGAGGAAAACATTTTAGGATTTCTCTCCATGTAATCAACTTCTGTGGTGTTCCCGAAAATTTGAACTTTCAAAATGCAGTTTAAATGTAGCTTCAAAGGGCTCTAAACGATCCCAGCCGAGGAAGAAGGGTCTTCTCTAGCAAAACCATCAGTTATTTTTCAACAAAAATTTACAGTTGATATACTTTTTAACCTCAAATGCTCGTCTTGTCTAGCTCTGCGTGAAATTTTTCTTTTTTTTTCTTTTTTTTTTTTTCCATGGTTATGACCGGGTTTGTCGAAAAACTCCCATCTCATCATCTCATTTTCTCCGAAACGATCAGTTATTTTAATAAAAAAATATTACAATTTATATACTTTTTAATGGCAAACGCTCGTCTTGTCTTACTCTGCCTGGACTGTTTTTGTTCCGGTTCGTGACAGTTAGTGTATGTCCAAAACTCCCATCTCATGTTCTCCCTCAACTTCAAAATCATCAAAGGTGTTTGATGATCTTTGCATATTCACTTTGTAAACACTGCGTTGGTACTTCTGCCGCGATGTAGGATGATTTTAAAGTTGGAGGAGAAAATTAGATGGGAGTTTTTCCTACATACCCTAACTGTTATGACCGGAAAAAAAACGGTTCACACAGACGAGCGTTGAAGGTTAAAAAGTATATACATTTTTATTTAAAAAAAAAAAAAACCAATCGTTTTGCTGGATAAGACCCTTCTTCATCAGCTGGGATCATTTAGAGCCCTTTGAAGCTGCATTTAAATTGCATTTTGGAAGTTTAGATTTTAGGACACCATAGAAGTGTATTATGTGGAGAGAAATCCTGAAATGTTTTCCTCAAAAAACATAATTTCTTTACGACTGAAGAAAGAAATACATTTACATCTTGGATGACAAGGGGGCGAGTACATTATCTGTAACTTTTTTTTTTTTTTTTTTTTCCTGGAAGTGAACTATCCTTTAAGGACGTCCTTAACACTAAGTCAACTAGTCATTTAGACAGCTCACTATTAAAGAAAATATTTTATGGGGAATAGAATCTGAGTCCCATTGCAAACCAAATAAAAATTGCACTGCTGGCCGAAACAATTTATAGTTCTGTTATGAGCCAAGTCATTGTTCAGTATTTTTTTTTTTTTATCTCTTAAATCTCCCATTTACCTGTCATGTCAGATATTGTTTAGGTCTTTAAGTCTGGAGTGTTTAAAAATAGTTGCATGACTCCTGCAGTAGTGTATAAGGGTAAAGTGATGACTCTTCTGTTTGTTTTAGACTTTGCTAATCCTTTTTGTTTTTCTTTGTTTCCTTTTGTGTTTTTGTGCAGTGAATGTCATGCGTTGCACGGTGTGTCACCAGGAGTACAAACAGATTGACATGGTGGACAATTACTTTGTCAAGGACACTTCAGAGGCCACAAACACATCGGTGGAGAACTCTACACAGGTCCGTATCAGCCCTGTGGTATTGATTTAACTAAAGTGTAACAACTGCATCTGTGAAAGAGGACATGGGATGCAAAGTTCACTTTTACATGGTCTTTGCATATAAATGTGTGTGAACACAACCAGCCTACAATGCTTGAGCTCGTATTAGCATATTTCCGCCCTCAGCCAGTTGTACGCTGTCCGCCGTTTTCTCTGACCTTAAACAGCTGTAGCAACAACGTCTCGTAAGCAATGCAAGTGTTTTGTAGTTGGACGTAAAAATGAACATAAGATTCTTAACTTTCTTCCGACATTAGAGCCACTTAGGATGCAGTGGATTCGTTTTGTTTTTGATGGTAATGCTCCATCAAATACACAAAAAAAGGAAAAGGGGACGGGGCGAGCAGTAGCTCATTATCATTTAAAGAGACATGCACCTAAATATGTCAATGTAAGCAGAGCTTTTTTTGACAAGGTAAAAAAGATGATGTTTTACACAACCATTGATGGATTTTTGCAGACATTTCATGAAGACCCTAAAGAATCATCAGTCCTGAAAATGAATTTTAAATAAATTAAATGCGTTGGTCAAAAATTGATCTAAAATTACAATTAAAGCAAGTATAACTTAAATGTCTACAAAACCACAAAACCAGTCTTAAGTAGCATGGGTATATTTGTAGCAATAGCCAAAAATGCACTGTATGGTTAAAAATTCACGATTTTTCTTTTATGCCACAAACCATTAGGATATTAAGTAAAAGTCATGTTCCATGAAGATATTTTGTAAATTTCCAACCGTAGAAATATTAAAACTTAATTTTTGATTAGTAACATGCATTGCTAAGATTTCATTTGGACAACTTTAAAGGCAATTTTCTCAATATTTTGAATTTTTTTTTTTTGCACCCTCAGATTCCAGATTTTCAAGTAGTTGTATCTTGGCCAAATATTGACCTATCAACAAAAAATAAATAAATATTGTCCTAACAAACCATACATCTTAAAGCTTAAAGCTTATTTAGTCAGTTTTCAGATGATGTATAAACCTGAATTTAACAAAATGGACCCTTATGACTGGTTTTGTGGTCCAGGGTCACAAATGTGTTTTAGAAAGTCGTTTTTTTTTTTAAATTGAACTAAAACGGCTTTTAAATCAAATTGAAAACCAGTGAATCAACTGGTATTCACACCCCTAGAATAAACTTTGGTTTATTAGCTTGCATGCTGCCGTTCATCGTTTTTTTTTAGTTTGGTTTGAGCCAATAAATCAGTCCTCTGGTCATTTTTTTTTAAGAGACGTTGTTCTTTATTTGCTCTGTAACAGGTTTGCACCAGCTGTGAAGATAATGCCAGTGCCATTGGATTCTGCGTTGAATGTGGGGAGTGGCTCTGTAAGACCTGCATTGAAGCACATCAACGGGTCAAATTCACTAAGGACCATAAAATACGCAAAAAAGAGGAAGTGTCTTCTGGTATGTGCTAGGAGCTAATTAATTTCCATATTTAATTGATTATATTTGCAAGGCAGTTGCAATATCACTGTTTTCGTTACACTAAAGCTTTGGTCTAGTGCTCGTGTTGTAGTTTGGATTTTTCAGCAACGCTATGGAGTGTCTGTTTTGCACATTTAGCAGACTGAATCGTAGTACAGTTGCTATGGCAACAGGCAGAGTTTTGAGTGAGTCGCTTGCTCAGCCTGTACTGTTTTCATTAAAGCTAACCCACTTAGTTTCCCTCATTTTGATTGAGCTTGGCAAGGGGCATATGAGAACATATGGCAGTCATAGACTGAGAGAATAGAGGATGGGGGGAAGACATAAGCAGCAAAAGATGAATTTGACTTTGGTGGTTCTGTGTTGTAGAATCGGTTGGGACGTCAGGCCAGAGACCTGTCTTCTGTCCGGTACACAAACAAGAGGCCCTCAAGCTCTTCTGCGAGACATGTGACACTCTAACCTGCAGAGATTGCCAGCTGCTCGAACACAAAGAACACAGGTGAGCCGGACCACAGTGTTTACAGTAACCACACACCATCATCTTCGTAACGATCATCTTCATCGGTATTAAATCTTCTGGCAATGTATGAAAGCATTTTTGAACAAGGAAATTAGATAAAGAGAGACCTAGAACAAAAGCATGATATTAAAGGAATAGATCATCCAGAAAAAAAATCTGTCTTAAAGACAACAGTTTGTAGCTCCAGTAAAGCATTAAAGGTAAGATAAATATTCACCTCCACCATCTCTTTTCTTTGTAGGTACCAGTTTCTAGAAGAAGCCTTTCAAAACCAGAAAGGCATCATTGAGACATTCATGACTAAGTTGCAAGAGAAAAGAAACTTTGTGGAGTTTTCTGCATCTCAGGTGCAAAACAGGTAGGAATTCTAATGCATTTTTACCATCGGTTTGTGATGAAATTTCTAGGTCTTGTTTTGTCTGTTAAATAAAAGTGGCTGGACCTGATTGAATGCATTTTTTATGCATTTTATCAGCCTTTTTAAAGTCACCATGAAATCAAAAATTACAATTGTAATTTTTTAAACAATGTTAAAGTATTTATTATAAATTACTTATCAGTGCACATAATTTAATAATTTAATACATTTTTAATCAAAAACATTAACCTCCCCTCCCCCTCTCAGCGTCATGGCGTAAGACTTGAAAAAGGGGTTGGACTATGCTGACTGTCTAATGACCAGACTTTTATCCTGGAAGTTTGTTTCACAGGAGATCTGACCAGACATAACGCTAAATCTGCCAGTTTGTTCAACAAACAAACCAGACAGGAAAGTTTATAGATTAATGTCAGTCGAGTCTAGTTTGAAAATGGTGTACTGACGTCTTTCTGCAGTTGAGAGAACATACCATCTGATGATCATTCATGTGTATTTTATGCTATAACTGGCAGGAAGAGATCAATTAGTGTTTGAATCGTTAAAACTGATGTGCTACAGCAATCTGTTACATTAAAGAAATCCCCAAAAAGGATATTTATTGTTTAAATCTCTTTTAAAAATGACAAAATTTGAAAGCTGAGACTTTAATACCAAAAGTTCTGCTCTGCTCAACTGCTCTGTCAATGCGTTAGCAGTGTCCTCTCTGCGTGAGAACGCAGTCAACTCAGTTCAAATGGCACGTGAACAGATCATCTTTTTCTCTTTACTACTACTTATAGCATGAAATAAACATAAATCAACATTAGAGTTTTGTCTCGTCCTCAGAAAGACAATACAGCAGTCCACTGACTTCCTGTTTGGGTTGTTTGTCGAACAAAATGTCGGATTCAAAACTCCCAGCAATGGTTGAAATTCCACCCTGCATTCCAGAAGAGATGTACTTCACAATAGGGAAGAAAAGAGTATCGCAACTTCCTTTCATGCCGACTTTAATGTATTTTGTTTTCTTTTTAGAATTAAAGAAGTTGCTGAGACGCATAAGAAGGTTGAACATGAGATAAAAATAGCAGTCTTTACTCTCATCAATGAAATCAACAAGAAAGGCAAATCTTTACTGCAGCAGTTGGAGGTAAGTGTACAGGCATCAAAAAAGCCACACATACTTGATTTCCTAAGGCAAACATTCTGAAATTCCAGTTAAAAGATGTTTGTATGGACAGCTAAGACATGTAACAAATAACAGGAAATTGTGAGATACACTACCAGTCAAAATGTTTTTTAAAGAAGTCTCTTCTGTTCACCAAGCCTGCATTTATTAGATCCAAAGTACAGCGAAAACGGTACAATTTTGAAATATTTTTACTATTTCAAATAACTTTAAAAAACAAAAAAAATCTTACTGTTCAAAAACTTTTGACTGGTAGTGTACATTACTAATGCAAATGCTTTTTCAACATAATGCGCTTGTGAACCACCAGATCAAATGGCAAAGATCGCCTACAGACCATTCAATCAACCAAAAACACGGGTTTTAAACTGGGGACTCGTTATAACTAAGAAAACAACCACGTATTTAAAAAAGAAAAATTGAAAAGCCCTTTCTGCAGAGCCACAGATAATTTAATTTAGATGAAAGCGTTTGCTAAATTAATAAATGCAGATCATGTGATGTAAGTATATCCAAAGTTTAACTGATAAAGCTGTGTGACTAAAAATAACAAGCTTTCAAGATGTTATGTTTGTGGTTTATACATATTTAACATGCGATAACACACTTGCAATAAGTGATGCATGCATTGACAAAATCTGATCGAGTGGTCACAGGTGATGCATTGGAGCTGCATGGTAATTCTAAATGTATACAGTGATTTGTCTCGGCTGACCATTTGTGATCGGATCACTGGGGATGCACATTAATAGTTAGTGCAAACGAGGTCGTCGTGTTTTTCTAACAACCCCCTTGTGTGAATCTTATCACATGCCATAGATCTTGCGAATTGCTGTGGGGGAAGCTTTACTGATGGTGTGAATTGGAGCAAAACTGCTAGGGTATGAACAAAATGACATGAGTTTAGAAATGGATGATGCAAGCCAAAGGTATGAGCAACAATGTATCAACATCTGAAGGACAAAGATAACATGTTCAAGGAAGAGTTTGGACGCTGAAGACAGATGATTTGAGAGAGGCCAAATGTGAAAATGTAGCAAATGGATGGCTGAAAGGGGAAGTGCTGCTTGTTAGACACCTACAACACTGTCCTTCAGGGCTCAACCCAATTTAGCCCCATTTGACACCTTTTACTGCAATTCACACCAGTCGGTGATGAATCGAGCCCTGCAGATGTCACAGTGTTTGATGTTACATCTACAGGGAGTCTTCACTGTTGTCATCTCATGACTGATGAAGCCATTCAAGTGTGGTCAAACTTGAACCAGAGTCTATGTATACGCCTTGATGCTAACATCCATCTCTGGTATTTGATCACAAGTGGGCAGCAAAGACAGATGGTTATCTTTACTAGGGCCCTATGATTTCTGTGATGTGAAAAACGTGGACGGAATCACAGAATCCAGTTCTAAAAATGGAATTATAAAACAGATAGTTACCGTCCTTGATTCTGATTGGTTGAGCCGAACATACACCTTGGCAACCACTTTTTTTGCAACCACAACCGTTTCTGAGGAACTACAAGTGTTTGGCAGAAGAATAATGTTTTTACTAATATCATTACACTTTATTTGCTGTTTTATTTTGTGAAACCTTACTACATATATGGAATAACCAATTTATAAAAGCAATAAACCCTGTGAAGATGTGGTTTACAGTGAATTTATAACAGCTAAGGGGGTTTTAGGCACTCCTCTTCACGTTGTGCCTAAAAACGCCCCTTAGCTGTTATGAATTCACCTTAAACCTTCTTGGGGCTTATTGCTTTAGTAATTGTTTAAGATGGAATGTCATGGAATTTGCCAAATTTTGGATGAATAAATCAAAAGTTCAAAATCAAAAAGACTATTTAAATATGAATCCTGCATGTTCTGTGTGCCTCTTTGTGAATGGATGGCACAGAGGCACAGTTTCGTTTATTACACACATACTGAAAGCACACGACACTTGTGGTGTTTTCAGCCTCTGCCACCTCAATATATGAGTACATGAACATATAAACCGGGGTGTACATGTGTTTATTTTTATTTTTTTAAGCCTGGCTCTCGTAAGAGTACCTGGAGATTTGGTTTGGTCCTCACACTGTGCATTGTGTGACCCATTAAATATAACTCTAAAAAAAAAAAAAAAAATTAATAGTAGTGATAACATCATTGGACTTTTTTTTTTTTTTCTCCCAAATAAAATAATAAACAAACTAATAAAGTGTGGTAATTAGCAAGCTTTTATTTTGGCGAGTTGCCGGCAAGTAAACATACGCACTTTCGCCGGAGTTAGCACTTCTGATTGCTTGAAAATTGTTCAGTGAAGAGTGTCAGTGAATGAAATGTCATATTTTTGCATTGTGCTTTGAAAACAGCAGCGTATACCGTAGAATTATGCTTTTAGTTCGAATAGATATCTTACACAATATTACAGTTTGTCGATCTAAAATGGTAATGGACCTTTCTCACATTTCCAGGTTTCTCATAGCGGAAGTCGTCATAGTTGGGTAAAATCCGAGGGCAGTGAATGGGAGAGTACCTCAAATATATTTTTTGCATTCCCATTTGCTCAAATAGCAAAAGAAAAACTCCACAATAGTGTTTTCATGACCTTCAATCAAAGGAAAAAAACTGAGAAAGACTGATATTGGCAGTCAGAAGAGAGAACAATGTCAAATTTACCGTCCCTCCCATAGACGCAGCATTAGAAACACACTCGCATAGCGTTAACTAGGTTTTTTTTGTAATTTGATGAAAAGGTGATATAATACAAAGTATGGTGTTATAAATGTACATGCATATTTTTAAAAATCAAAATTTTAAAAACTTTGAGGGATTTATGATGATGATGACCGTTGAAACGCGTCATCACAGGCTTGTGAAAAGGGTCCATTGTGCATTAACAGCTGTCAACCATGTCGGCAGCATGGTTCAAAATAACAGCAACCCTTCAAAATAAAAGTTCAGTTTAACTTGCGATTGTGACAAACATATTACTTAACGATAGTACTGCTACTACTAATATTTTTATTTAAATATTAAATTAAATAACGTTTAATTTATTAAATTTATTTATTTATTATAAGTAATAATAATAATAATAATAATAATTTTTTAAGGAATATTTACCAGAATTTGTTTACCAGAAAAATGTAAATACACAACAAAAAACTAAATAAATTCATTAGAGATGCTTTTGATTATTAAAATTTAATGAAACCATTAAAATGGAATCTAGAAAATTATTGGACAACACAGAATTTGGTAAAAATAAAAATGAATGTGAGAAAAATATGATGCACTTCATAGGGTGTTTAAATATTTAATTTTTGTTAAACTTTTAAAAAATTGCTGTTAAGTTGTGTAAGTTTCATGATTTCATTTAATTAGACAATTTTGTAATTTTGTAATTTAATCATTATATCAGAATCTAGAAAATTAAAATGGGAAAAAATGGAATCCGGAAAAATTAAAGCAGGAATAAAATGGAATTTGATTTATTTAAAAAAAAAAAAAAAAAAAAAAAAAAAAAAAAAACAATAAAAGTTTGGATTTTATGGTATAAACATGTCATTTGTGACCACTTTGATCAGATTTCATGAGGATTGTCTTCTGATTCCACACATCAGAAACTGTCCACATTTAATGTCCACTGATCTGAGAGTAGAAAAGTGACATAATTGGCTACTTTACTGCTTTGATGCAGTGATAAGGTGGTACAATGAATGGAATTCTCAATTTTTAAATTTGGTTTTAGATGAATAGAGTATAAAATGTAAAAATAAAGTGTGCAGCATGACATAGGTGGAAACAGGACGTACACCTGAATGTGTGTCACATTACCACATTGTACATTTGAGTTTAAACCAGAGTTGTTGTTTAAAACTCAAACTATTAAAAATAATTTTCAGTAAACAAAATAAAACCATCACAAACTATAAATATTACATGACAAACCTTAAAAAAAAAAAAAAAAGTACAAAATTTTATAACTTGCTTTGGAACTAACTGAAATAAATACTAAAATTACTAAAGCAAAAAATGGGGGGGAAAAATTAGGCTAAAGGGAATTAAGTAAAACAATCTAAAAAAAATTACCAAAGTGCATAATAGAATTGCTAAAAATTAAAATAACATTAAAATGAAAACCAAATGTATGAAAATAAAAGCCAATTATAAATATTTGAATGAAAAAAAACTAACTAAAATAATGCCGGTGATTTGGTTGTGTTTTATCTAGTTGTTTTTTGCACTGGTCTAGTTTTTGTCATTCTGGAGACTCTGATCTCGTCATCCTGCCTTTCTGCATCTGACGTTAATGGTTCCTGGTTTGGCATTAGAAGTTCATAATTTTAAAGCCCAGAATTTGTTTCATTTCAGTCATTCATAATATTCTTCTCTTCCCTCTTTATTTCCTCCATCACCATGTAAAGAGTGTGACCAAAGAGAGGAGTATGAAGCTGCTCAGCCAACAGAGGGACATCAGCATCCTGGCCCAGCAGATCATCCATGTGCTCAACTTTACTAACTGGGCCATCAGCAATGGAAGCAGCACAGCGCTGCTCTACAGCAAGAGACTGGTCAGCCACAACGCTTATTCCTCTCACAAAAAACACCTGTTTACTTTTCCTTTTAGGTTCTGGTTTTGCAGATGTGTAATTTGTATCTGCACTACACCTTCCAATAAAAACAGTTCTGTCTTTGGAGATGCCACTTGCACTATTTCAAACAAAACGACTTCCTTAATTTTAAAGATGTTGCTTAATCAGGGTCTGGACCTTGCTAACATCATTTTGCTATTGTAGACTCTTCTCTCGTTTGTGTCTTTCCTCATTTGCTTTTTTTGGGATTTTCTCATCGCTGTAGATCACATACCAGCTGCGTTTCATTATGAAGGCCCGTGTGGACCCAGTACCTCAAAGTAATGGAGCAGTCCGCTTCTTCTGCGACCCCACCTTCTGGGCCAAGAATGTGGTTAACCTTGGTATTGACACAACACTGACCAAACTTGCAGCTGAAAACTTGTTTTTATAGCACTCTGAAACCAAAGGCTCTTTTGTGCCAGGTTTCAATTTTGGTGCAGCAAACATGCATAATTAGATTTTAAAATTGTGTCTGAAATATAATGCTGCAGTTTTGTTTTATTTAATTTAATTAAATATTGTGTCTAAAATATCATACTACAATAGATTTTTTTTTTATTTTATTTTACATTTTTTAATTAAACTTATCTGAAATATCATGCTACGGTAGTTTATTTTAAATTTAATTATTAAAAAAGAAATCTGAAAAATCAGCAGATTTTATTTTATTGCATTGTTTATGAGTGTTAAAATTAAATATTTTGTCTGAAATATTATACCAAAATATTTTATTTGATAAAATCAAGCATGTTGTCTGAAATATCCTAATATAGTATTTCTTTTTATTTTTGTTTACTTTTAATTAAACATTTAGTAGCATTAATAGTTAAAAAAAAAAAATGATACTGCATCATTATTTTATTTGATCAAATTAAACATTTTTCCAGAGCTGTACTAATACTACAGTATTTAAAAAAAGTATATATAATTTTAATATCATACTACAGTATTTTATTTTATTGCATTTTGTTTTTTTGTTTATAAATGTTAAAATTAAACATTTTGTCTGAAATATTATACAAAAATATTTTATTTAATAAAATCAAGTCTAAAATATTTATTTATTTATTTATTTTAATCAAAACATTGTGTCTGACAAATTGACCGATTTTATTTTATTGCATTTTTTTATTTTATAAAATATATAAAGAATATAATATTATAATATTTCGTTGTATTATTATATTTTTTTAAATGAAACATTTAATGAATAGTATAAAAAAAAACATACGGCATCATTTTTATTTTATTTGATTTAATTATTTTTTTTAGAACGATCATACTACAGTATTTTATTTTTTAATTATATTTTCCTTTTTTAAAAAATTAAACCACCTGATCATCATATCATACTACAGTAATTTATTTTTAATTTAATTAAAAAAATTTTTTGAATTAAAACATTGTCTGAAAAATTGGCTGATTTAATTTTATTGCATTTTGTTTATGAATGTTTATAAATGTTAAAATAAAACATTTAGTTCAAAATATTATAATACAATATTTTACAAAATCAAGCATGTTGTCTGAAATATCATTATACAGTGTTTAATTGTATTTTTATTTAAAACAAATTTAATTAAACATTTAGTAGTATTAATAATATAAAACTATCATACAGCAATATTTTATTTTGTTTAACTTTTTCAGAGCATGCTGTGAATTCAGACTTGGTGTGAATGGGCCTTTATATGCCTTTTCTCCTTTTTTGTCCAGGCAATCTGGTTATTGAAAAAGTGCCACATACTGCTCCTCCTCCCCAAATGATGGTCAATCAGCAGATCTCTCCCAGTCACAACCACCCAGGTAAGCACTCAGGACAGATCAACCTGGCCCAGCTGAGGTTGCAGCACATGCAGCAGGCTGCAATCGCTCAGAAGCACCAGCATCAACAGCAACAGCAGCAGCAGCAGCAACAACAGCAACAACAACATCAGCAACAAATTCAGCAGCAGATGCGCATTGCCACACAGATGTCTCAGCATCCTAGACAAGGAGGTCCACCACAGATAACTGGTATACAGCAACCGGTACGTTAGAGATTAGATCTTTCCTGCTTTCCATGCATGAGTGGTTTATTCTTGTCTAACTGGTGGGCCATAATAGATGTGCTGTTTAACTAGGAAAACTTGTGAAGCTGAACAACCTGGTTGACCAGCTTTGTTTTTTAGATAAAAGTTGATAACCAATAAGGTTTTTCTGGTTGAGCTTCATATTTGTCAGAAGAACATTGTTAAAATGTTCTCTTTTACTGTTACATCTTTAAAGTTTTTGTTCCTCAAAAAATAAAGATTCATTTGTTAAATAACCTTACGATTTGTTCAGGATGCATGTCAGCAGAACTATATTTTGTTTATTCTTATAAATATTTGTTGATTTTGAAATTATAATCGTCCAATGTGATTATTTCATGATTTGTACATGTAAGGGCCATGTTGCATTTCTTCCTCTTTCTCTCTTTTCAGCCACCAAGGCTCATTAGTATGCAGGCCTTGCAGAGGGGTGGGGTTAATGGCTCCTCCCACATGTATCCACCTCATCATCTGCGCATGGTATCAGCGCAGAACCGCATGCCTTCGGCGCAGCCCCGACTTAACGGGCAACCGTATCCTATGATGCAGCCCCAATTACAGAGACAGGTTAGTGCAGAGACTCCAGCAGGTCACATGATTAAAAACTAGTGCTGTTAAATGATTAATCGCATCCAAAATAGGTTTTTGTTTGCATAATATATGTGTGTGTACTGTGTATGTTTATTATGTGTATATATAAATACACACACGTACAGTATGTATTTTGAAAATATTTACATGTTTTTGTATATATTTATATTTATAGAATTTATATATAAATAGATTTAATATATAAGCATCAAATATTTTTCTTCAATATAGACAGTTGAGGTCAAAAGTTTACAGAAGTTTCAAACGCTCACTGATGCTGCAGAAGGAAAAATGATGCATTAAAAACTTTTTGAATTTGAAGATCAGGGTGAATTTAACTTATTACATCTTCATTCGGTTCAGAAGTTTTCACCCCCTGGCTCTGAATGCATCGTTTTTCCTTCTGAATCATTAGTGAGTGTTTGAACCTTCTGTAATAGTTGCATATGAGTCCCTCAGTTGTCCTCAGTGTGAAAAGATGGATCTCAAAATCATACAGTCATTGTTGGAAAGGGTTCAAATACACAAAAATGCTGAAAAACCTAAGACATTGTGGAACCTGAAGGATTTTTCTGAAGAACTGCAGGCAGTTTAACTGTTCAGGACAAACAAGGGACTCACAAACAAAAAAAAGGTAACAGCATTCAGGTAACAACACAGTATTAAGAATCAAGTGTATGGAAACTTTTGAAGCTCTTTTTTTTTCTTTTTTATTTATTTATTTTTTTTTAATAAATAAATTCAACTATATACTCACTCTTGTGGACTATATGTAAACGTCTTTTATGTAAAACGTCTTATTCAGGTCATTACTAAATAAATAACATGCATTTTGTATGATCCCTCTTATTTTTGTAAAATAATTAGCATTTTGCAGATTCCGCAAGGTGTATGTAAACTTTTAACCTCAACTGTACATGCAGGTATATACATACATATACATACATACATACATACATAATATACACAGTACACATCTAATTATGTAAACAACTTTTATTTTGGATGCAAATTAATCGTTTGACAGCATTATTAAAATCCCAAAATTTTAAGATGTCACTATTTTTCTTCACTGTTTTTAATCTCTATTGGAACAAGATAAATGAGCAAAAGTGATTGTTCAACAAAAAACATTTCTGAAAGTTTTCAAAAGTTGGGAATGTTTCTGAAATTTACTGGCTTTTTATTTTATTTTTTGCCTCGTTGCAGTTCTAATTTATTATGTCTGAAACTTTGTGTCTGAAATCTTATACTACGGTATTTTATTTATTTATTTTTTTATTATTATTTTTATTTATTTATTTATGTATTTATTTTTTTAAATTAAGCAACTATTGTGATTAAGGAGAGTGAGCATTTCTGTTATTCACACCAACAAAGTATGTGACATAGGCCCCTGTAGGTCACATGACATTTTAATATTTTTGTTTTCTATTTGAATATATTTTAAAATGTAATTTATTCCTGATCAAAGCTGAATTTTTAGCATCGTTACTTCAATCCCATGATCCTTCTGGAATCATTCCAATATTCTGATTTGCTGCTCAAAAAAACATTTATTGTTATTATCATGTTGAAAAAAGCTAAGTGAATGTCTTTTCCTCAGTTTTCTTTGAACAGAAAGTTCAGAAGAACAGCATTTATCTTAAATAGAAATCTTTTGTTACATTATAAATGTTTTTATTGCTTTTGATCAATTTAAAGCATCCTTGCTAAAAAAAAAAAGCATATTAAAATGATTTCTGAAGGATCATGTGTCACTGAAGACTGGAGTAATGATGCTGAAAATTTAGCTTTGATCACAGGAATATGTAATTATTTTAAATAGTAAAAATGTTACTGTTTTTGCTGTACTTTGGATCAAATAAATGCAGGCTTGGTGAGCAGAAGGGACTTCTTTAAAAACATACTGTTATTATATTTATAAAGACATTCAATGTCTTTAATATAGAGGTTTAGGGTAAAATGCTTTTTTAGGTGTCCACTTGTATGTCAGTTTCCTTTTTTTTTCCCACTCATTTTTGTTTGAGGAAAAATAAATGAGTAAATTGTCTTGCCTTTTACACAGGACTACTAAAAAATAACATATTCCATATTCAGAAAAAAATAAATGCACCTGCTGTTTTCCAACACTTTCCCTTTTTCCCCACTCATAGCACTCTAATCCTGGGCATGCTGGGCCTTTCCCTGTGGCGTCGCTACACAACATTAGTGCTGCCAACCCCACCAGTCCCACCAGTGCCAGTATGGCCAATGCCCACATTCACCGCGGCCCCACTAGTCCTGTTGTCGCCCCCATAGAGCTCATACCATCAGTCACCAACCCCGAAAACCTGCCCTGCCTGCCCGACATCCCTCCCATTCAGGTAACTTTACTATTGCATTTTCCTAGACTGATCGTCAGAGTATTAGATGTTGTGGAATGACTTAGTAGTTAAAGATCTGGCCTGGTAACCCAAAGGTTGTAAGTTCAAAACCCAGAACGCATGATCATGAGGATACAAATCTAATAATCGGGTGGAAATGTAATAAAGGACCTAAATGTAATAACTTTTGGGCCTAAATTTAATAAAGCATTTAAATGTAATAACTTTTGGGCCTAAATGCAATAAATGTTCTTAACATAATTACGTTTAAGGCACCTCAGGCAACGAGACAAAGACAATCCCTATGCTATTATTGTTCTTTATATAACAGACGCTTCCTTAACCGAAGCAAAATTAAACAAAGCTGAATTGATTTAGAGCTCATGTGTTGGAAAAACAAATTTTGTTTTTGTAATTTCCAGCTTGAAGATGCCGGTTCAAGCACACTGGATAACATCCTCAGTCGATATATTTCTGCTAGTTCATATCCTGCTGTTGGGCCTACCAATCCCTCACCGGGACCTTCTACACATTCCCCAGGATCGTCAGGTATTTTCTTGACATGTTTGGCTTCCAAATGTTCGTATAAATTAGCATGCTTTTAAATAGCATCATGAAATATTCATGCACATTAGCATTTGGCTTGTATATTATTTATATATGCTTATATATGCCATACTTGTCATGCTCATGGTGCTATATGGCATAAACTCCTATCCAACCAACCCGGGGGCCAAGGCTGTGCAAGTTGTCCAGCGTTGTTTATGCCTGCTCAGTGCCTCTGGTTCCGTATGGCACAGTCTCCCATCCAACCATATGCACCAACCCTGGGGCTCAGGCTGCATTAGCCACGCTAGCATCATTAATGCACGCTCAGTGCCATATGCTGCTTCACCACACAACCCTATGTGCCAATCTCACCAACAACTCCAGCTAGCATATATATGCATTACTGCGTACCAAACATTAATTAATTAATAAAAAACTGTGTAAAAGTGTAAATAAAAATTAGATGTTAAATGTTGTCAATAATAAATGTTGTCTCGGTAATAAATAATGACAAAAGCACAACAAAATTACTAAAATTAAAATAAACTGAAAATATAAAAATAAAAGCAATTTAAAATATCAATTAACACTTATATAAATAATATTAAAACTGTTGCATTTTTAGTGCATTTTTTCTCAAAGCTTTAAATTAAAACATACATTAGTAAATGATTTAAAAAAAAATTATATGATTCAAAATTAGTACTTAAGTTCGTTAAATTATTATTTTTTTTCATGACACTTAATTGACATCCAGAATTTCATGGTCATGTAAAACTGTTGCATTATTAGTACATTTTTTTTTTTTTTTCAAAGCCTTAAATTAAAACATACATTTGTAAATGATTAAAAAAAAAATTATTGTATTTGACATTTATTGCATTACTTATTTAATTTATTTATTCATTTATTATTAATGTGATTTTATTATTATTATTCGACTTAAGATGCCACTAACAGCATATTTTATTTTATTTTATTTTATTGTATTTTTTTCATGACATTTTTACATTCCACCAATAGCGTTTCTATTCGTAAATGACTAGTTTTATTTAATTTATTTGTAACACCAGTTACAAATACCAATACTGTTATTCATTTTTCCATCCAGTGCATTTTTTAAGGGCCTTAAATTAAAACATACATTTGTAAATGATTTATTATTTTTTTTTTTTTCAAAATTATTTTTTGATTCAAAATGAATACTCAAGTTTGTTAAATGCAGTTTTTTATGACACTTAAGTGGCATCCAGAATTTAATGGTCATGCCATCAATAACCATATGTTGATAATTTAGAAATTTTACAAAATTCTGACAAAATGTGCAGCAGTTTTAATTATTATAATTCACTTTTATTTTACATATATTTTATGTATTTTATTAATATTATTATTTGCCTTTTAAGATGCCACCAGCAGCATATTTTACACAGCACCCATTTTATTTTATTTTTATTTTTTTATTTTATTTTATTTGATTTGTAATGCCAGATTCATCATTCTATCCATTGTTTATTAAAGCCTTAAATTAAAACATACATATGTAAATTATTATTTTTTTAATTATTTATTTGATTCTAAATAAATACTTAAGTTTGTTAAATGCAATTTATGATGACACTTAAATGCATTCAGAATTTAATGGTCATGTCATCAATAACCATCTGCATATATTAAGTTGATAATTTAGCAATTTTACAAAATTCTGATTGAAAATCAGCAAAAATATGCATTTTTTTTTTTTTTAAATTTGATTGTATTTTTTTTGTACTTGTTTATTTTTAAATTATTGTATTTTAATTTTATTTATTTTACTAATTTATTATTTATGTATTTGATTGACTTATTTTTTAATTTATTTAATTTATTATTATTATTATTATTATTATTATTATTGTTATTTGATTTTTGATGCCACCAACAGCATTTTTTATTTTATTATTATTTTAATTAAACTTTTACATGCCACGATAGCATTTCTATTCATAAATTACTAGTTTTATTTTATTTTATATTTAATTTTTTTTATTCATATTTTCATCCAGTGCATTTTTTTTTCAAAGCCCTAAATTAAAACATGTATTTGTAAATAATTATTTTTTTAATTATTTATAAGTTTGATAAATGCAATTTTTTATGAGACTTAATTGGCATCCAGAATTTTCATGGTCATGACGTTGATAACCATCGGCATGTACTAAGTTGATAATCAAGCAATTTAACAATTTCCCCAAAGCTTTAATTCTTTTAACACTCTCTCTGTGTCTCTTCTTCTCTAGGTTTATCTAATTCTCACACTCCAGCTCGTCCATCCAGCACGTCAAGCACGGGCAGTCGGGGCAGGTCAGCATTTGCATTTTTACCTCACAGTCATTCAGAGTTTAAAAAAGACATTCTTGTTTCTGTTCTTTGAATAAAATTTGCAGTAATATCACAGCAGTTGTTAATTATAGCTTAGGAACTGTATATCTGAGCACAGAGACATTGCATGAAAAATAGTTTGTGTCTTCTGTGTTTGCATATGTGTGTGTGTGTGTGTGTTTAGCTGTGGGTCAGCTGGTAGACCTGGGACGGGAAACACGACAGTGGACCAGGTGAAGGTCAAACAGGAACCGGGAGTTGAGGAAGAATGTAGTTATTCTGGAGCAAACGTCAAAACAGAACGCTGTAAAGATGGCAGACGGAGTGCTTGCATGGTATTTACCATTTTTAGCTTACAGTTTCTTTCAAATATGAGCAATAAATCTCCTTTTTTGGCTCCCAAGAGATACAGTGTGTTTCGTGTTATACAGTGTCTTTCTTTTGTTCTTCTTCTTTGTCCTCAAACCAGATGAGCAGCCCAGAAGGAAGCTTAACTCCCCCTCTTCCCGTCCTCGGCTCTGTGTCCACCGGTTCGGTCCAGGACATTTTAAGAACACTTGGTGAAAATGTTAAATCTGAACCACAGAGCGTTCAGCTTTCATCCTGTACAAACCCAAACTCCAGCGCACCTTTAACCAATGGGACCACCGCGTCAAACCGTAGTCAACAGGGGAGCACCGCTAACGCCAACAGCCAGACCACTGTAGGAAAGGAAGACGACCCGAACGAGGACTGGTGTGCCGTGTGTCAGAACGGAGGAGAACTGCTGTGCTGTGATCGCTGTCCTAAAGTCTTCCACATGACGTGCCATATCCCAACACTCAGATCTTCTCCCAGGTAAAGAATGTGGCTTTATTTATACAGATGATGCATCACATACAGTTTGGCCTTAGTGATGCTATTGTGTAGTAGTACATCTGGGCTGGTAGCTGAAAGGTTATTGGTTTGAACCCTGCAAGGTGCAAAAAACTATTAGCAATGTGTGCTTGAGCTTGACAATTTACCCTAGGTGTCTGTCACTTTGCTTAAAAGCAGATCATTTGCTCTTCATTCATTTCTGATGTAGGAAATTCCCATGAAGCTGATTGTATTTATTTACATCTGTACATTTACTAATCATAACTGATTAGTATTTTATTTTATTTAAAATTTTACATGCCACCAATTGCATTTCTACTCGTATATGACTAATTTTATTTATTTATTTATTTAAGATGCCATCTGTGGCCTTTTTAATTAAAAAGGTTAAATTAAATTTTTAATTAAAAAGGTTAAATTAAATTATTTTTTAGATTTTATTTTGAATTATTTTATGATTTATTTCATTATCAATTTATTAATCATTTATATATTCAATTTAGTTTCAATATTTCTCAATATTTAATTTTATTATTATTATTATTATTATTATTATTATGATGAGATGCCACCAACAGTACATTACTTCATTTTATTAATATTTCTATTTAAATGTTACTTTACATGCCACCAGCATTTTTTATTAATACATGACTACTTTTATTTATTTTAATTTAATGTTGTTTTATTTAAGATGCCATCTGTAGCCTTTCTAATTATAATGGCTTTTTATAAAAAGATTTTATTAAATTATTGTATTATTTATTGAATAATTTATTAATTTATGTATTCAATATCGTTTTAATATATCTTTTTAAATTATTATTATTATTTATTATTATTATTATTATTATTATTATTTATTATTGTTGATGATAATGATATTATTATTATTATTATTGTTAATTTAAGCCACCAACACCATATTAATTTATTTTATTTAAATTTTTATATTCCACCGATAGCATTTCTATTCATTTATGACCATTTTATTTTAAGATTCCATCTGTAGCCTTCCTAATTATAAATGACTTTTTATAAATTATTTTTTTAATTATTTCATTTTAAATAGTTTTTATTATTTTATTTATTTTACAGTTTTATACATTTGTGTTCAATTTAGTTCCAATATTTGATTTATTATTATTATTATTATTATTATTATTATTATTATTATTATTATTATTGTTATTATTATTGACAATATTATTGTTTAATTAAAGCCACCAACAGCATATTAATTTATTTTAATATTATTAAAAATTAAAAAAAATTACATATCACCGATAGCATTTCTATTCATTTGACCATTTTATTTTATTTTATTTTATTTTAAGATGCCATATGTAGCCTTTCTAATTATAAATGTCTTTTTATTAATTATTTTTTAAATATTTAAATATATTTTTTTGCATATTTTTTAAGTTGTTTTATTTATTTTATAATTAATTATACATTTATGTTATGTATTTAGTTTCGATATTTTATTTTTTTATTTACATTATTATTATTATTATTATTATTATTATTATTATTATTATTCGATTTTTAAGATGCCACCAACAGCGTATTGCTTATTAATATTAAAATTACTTATTTTTTTATTTTTATTCATATGACATTTTTATTTTATTTTATTAAAGATGCCATCTGTAGCCTTTCTAATTATACATGACTTTTTATAAAGGTTTTTTAAAATTATTTTAAAATTATTTATTTATTTGTTTATGTATTCAATTTAGTTTCATTATTCATTTATGTACTGTATTTAGTTTCATTAATTTATTTTTTATTATTATTGTTGTTGTTGTTATTATTATTATTATTTAATTTTACATGCCATTGATAGCATTTCTATTTATATATAAGTAGTTTTATGGTGTTTTATTTTGTTTTGTTTTAACATCACTGACCAATTGTCACTTTTTTTTTTTTTTTTTTTTTTTTTTTTTTAAGATTCTACCAGTAGTAGAATGGTGTATACGGCCACTGAAGCTAGCTCAGTCTTAGTACCCAGGTTGGCTTTAAAAGGGCATGATGGTATAATCAATTTTAAATGATATATGTTGTTAACTATTTTATTTTCCTTTTCGCACAACTTGTTACGCCTTGCGCGTAACACTTAGGAGAAGGAGAAGTCCGCTTACAGAACAACAATTTACAAATAATGTACTCTTGTCATCCAAGATGTTCATGTCTTTCTTTCTTTCTTTAGTTGTAAAAAAATTATTTTTTGAGGAAAACATTTCAGCATTTTTCTCCATATAATGGACTGATATGGTGCCTCGAGTTTGAACTTCCAAAATGCAGTTTAAATGCAGCTTCAAACGATCCCAAATGCGGGTGTAAACGATCCCAGCCGAGGAAGAAGGGTCTTATCTAGCAAAGCGATCGGTTATTTTTATAAAAATAATACAATTTATATACTTTTTAATGTCAAATGCTCATCTGGTCTTACTCTGCCTGAACTCTGTGTATTATGGGTCATGACAGTTAGGGTATGTCAAAACTCAGACCGTATTTTCTCCCTCAACTTTGAAATCGTCCTATGTCGCTGTTTTACCTTTTTTGTTAAGGGTGTTTGATCTTTGCATGTTCACTTTGCAAACACTGGGTCGGTACTTCTGCAGTGATGTAGGATGATTTTGAAATGATTTTTGAAGTTGAGGGAGAAAATACAAAAATACAAGTTTTTCGACATACCCTAACCGTCTTGAACCAGAATACACAGAGTTCAGGGAGAGCGAGACAACACCAGCGTTTGAGATTAAGAAGTATTTAAATTGTATTTTTTTTTTTAATGAAAATAACCGAAAATAACTGCATTTGGGATCATTTGAAGCTGCATGTAAATTGCATTTTGGATGTTCAAAATCGGGGTACCATATCAGTCCATTATATGGAGAAAAATCCTGAAATACTTTCCTCAAAAAACACAATTTCCTTCTGACTGAAGAAGAAAAGACATAAACATCTTGGATGACAAGGGGTTACGTTATCTGTAAATTGTTGTTCTGGAAGAGGACTTCTCCTTTAACCTGGGTAAAAAAAATGAGTACAGAAATAAATAACAGACCAGTTTGCTTAGCCAGTCTTAACAAAGAGATCATTTACATATTGTGGTCATAAGCATTCAGTAGCATAACAGCTTGTGGGACAGAGAAAGGGTTGAAAATATTCTTGAAAACCTAAATTATGACTATTTGTGGTGCCAGAAATTTGACTAACATTTATAAATGGACTTTAGGGTAAACAAACATTAATAATCTGTTCACTTTACGTTCTAAGGCTTTACTTTACTTTCTGATTTTCATGTGTTAAAGTATATGTTGTACCTTTTTTCTGCTGCAGTGGAGACTGGATGTGCACCTTCTGCAGAAGTCTCACAAATCCAGAGATGGAATACAATTGTGATGACGATCCACCCAGTAAGAAGGACAAGAGTGAGATGGCAATGAGTCCGGAGGACCACCGAGTGAGTCACGCTGAGAAATAAACACAATCATAGTCAGAAAATTGCTTTTATGAGGACTTTGTGTAATTTATCCAAATACTTCATACCAGACTCTATAGAATGCAATATAACATAAATGACATATAGTATATTGTGAGACAGTGATATTTGGCTTTAAAATATTTGCTAAAAATGTGAACGTGAGTGACCCAGCAATCTATAAACCTTTTCCACAACAGTTTCTCATGAATATATTTCATGTTTTTGCACAATTGCAGATTGTTAATGTTTCTCCTTCTCTCCTCTTCCTGTATTTTTAGCGTTGTGAGCGCTTGCTGCTGCACGTGTTTTGTCATGAGCTCAGTACAGAGTTTCAAGAGCCTGTTCCTTCATCGGTGAGTTTCCATCAAACCCACAATATCCTCATTTCCCATAAATGCAGACATTTCTGATAGCTTTTAAAGGGCAAAGCTCAGATGTGTAATTGGACCATTGCTCAGTGCGAGGGGTAATATTTAATTGCTGCCTCTCTGCTAGGTCATTAACACTATGGCAATAAAACTTCTAAAACGGCAACATCACTCACATGTACATCTGTAGTGACTCCAGTCATCTGTTTTCAAACATGTATTGGGCCTTTGGGCCAGCTCCTGCTGTTATTTGTCATTGCAGGATTATGATTCTTGTGTAATTACGTTATTGAGTGAATGCAATAATGCATCAGGCTGACGGGTAATAACAATGATTTTTGTAATTTCATTGGATTTCATATTATATACCCCCTCACTTTTCTCTTTCATGACTACAAGGGATACTCTAGAAAATCTAGAAAACGTCCAAGTATACACAACTAAACTCTGTAATGTTGTTTTTTTTTTTATCACCATTTCCCTTCTGAGCTGAGTTATTTTATTATTATTTATATACTGTTGTAGTATCAAAAATTTGAATTGGCTATTTTAATATTTTCAGTTTTCATTTTTTTTGTTTTTTAACTTTTATTTTTGTTTCAACTTTTTATGTCTGGTTTATTTTAGTACTTTAACATATTTTATTTTAGTTAGTTTCCAAAGCAAAATGTAATATTTGTTTAATTTAAACTTTATTATTGAAAATGATTTTTAAGTTTTAGTTTTAACTAACAACACTGGAGCAGAGAAAACTGATCTTGCTGCAGTGCATTATGGGCCTAAACCACCAATATTGATAATAAAAAGTGTCTTGAACAGCAAATCAGCATATTAGAATGATTTCTGAAGGACACTTAAGATACTGAAAATTTAGCTTTGATCTCAGAAATAAATAACATTTTAAAATATATTTAAGTAGATAGCTTTTGTTGTGTTTTGGATCAAATAAATGCAGGCTTGGTGAGCAGACGTCTTTTGACTGCTAGTGTATTTGGTTTTGGAAGAGACTGCACCATTATAGTTTTAATGCTAAAGCCTTGATTTCTCTCCAGGTACCCAATTACTATAAAATAATAAAGCAACCGATGGATTTGACCCTGGTAAAGCGGAAACTGCAGCGCAAACATCCTCTGCATTACAAGAGCCCTAAAGAGTTTGTGTCCGATGTGCGCCTGGTCTTTAGCAATTGTGCCAAATATAATGAGGTGAGTTCGGGGCATGTCCTTAACCTGTGTGTTGGGGGTGTGATGGGATGTTGCATGTAAGAAATTAGTATTTGGAGGGTATGAAATACACTAAAGCAACACAGCATGACAACATGTGATGGATTGCATGTGTCCACTGCCTCATATGGTCACCAGTACTAACTTTTAAAAGAACCCTTTCAGTAAAGCTGAGCATTAATCGGCAGCTGGATGTTGAGCTTGTGTTTGTCATAGGACTAACACACTTGGTGATGTTTCACACTGTTGAAGGGATGTATATTTTGAAGGATTAGTTCACTTCCAGAACAAAAATTCCCTGATAATTTACTTACCCTTATGCCATCCAAAATGTTCATGTCTTTCTTTTTTCAGTTGACAAAAATTAAGGTTTTTGAGGAAAACGTTCCAGAATTTTTCTCCATATAGTGGACTTCAGTGGGGATCAATGGGTTGAAGGACCAAATTGCAGTTTCAGTGCAGCTTCAAAGGGCTCTACACAATCCCATCCAAAGAATAAGGGTCTTGTCTAGTGAAATGACTGGCAATTTTCTTAAAAAAAAATTGCATTTCTATACTTTTTAACCACAAATACTCATCTCGCACTTGTTCAACCTCATGCATGACGTAGATGGTACCGACCCAGTGTTTTACAAAGTGACGTGCAAAGAAAGTCAAACACCCTGGACTATTGGACTATTTTGAAGTTGGAGGAGAAAATGAGATGGAGTTTTTTGCCCTAACCTACCTTTTTGAACTGAAGAACACAGACAAAGAACTAACCACGTGTGACTTTTCCAATGTGATTGAAGTGAAGACATGCATGCACATCTCAGAGCTAGTGCAAGAGTAGCATTTGTGGTTAAAAAGTATTAAAAAAAAAAAAAAAAAAAGAAAAAAAAATATATATATATATATATATATTTTTATATTTATATTTATTTATTTATTTTTTTAGAAAATGACATCATTTCACTAGATAAGACCCTTCTTCATCGGCTGGGATCGTGTAGAGCCCTTTGAAGCTGCATTGAAACTGTAATTTAGACCATTAACCCGTTAGCCACCATTGAAGTCCACTATATGGAGAAAATCCTGGAATGTTTTCCTCAAAAACCTTAATTTCTTTTTGACTGTAGAAAGAAAGACATGGACATCTTGGATGACATATGAATGAGTAAATTATCAGGAAATTTTTATTCTAGAAGTGAACTAATCCTTTTATGTTACAATGTTTTTTGTTTGATACATTTGATTATTGTTCAGTATTTTATTTAAACAATAAAACTGACAAATGCATGACATGAACATCAGCTTTACAGTCTTTCACTGTTTCTGACGTTCATTCAAGACCCCATGAAGCAAACGTGACGAGTGCAAGTTTATGCATTTCCTGTTCATAACAGAATGCTTTAATTGTGAATTTTGCTGTAACGAGGAACATTCTCATTCTAAACAGTGAGTGAATTTTGTCAGCTTTTTGCACTAGCATAATATTGGAAATTTAAAAGCAAGGATACATGGAGTAGGGCTGTGATTATAAATCGATGCATCACGATTCGTGGATTGATTCCGAGATTTTCCGAAGGCATCGCGATTCTCTTGTGAATTGATTCTGAGCTTAGTTTTAACAGCAGATGGTGCTCTAATAGTTTTTAACCATAAACTCAAATGCTCATAAAGAAAAGTGTCATGTAATTGCAAATGTATACGCAGCCTATTGTGAACACCCTTGTAATTCACTTCAACTTTTTCTAACTTTATGAATGATTATTTTAGATTCAAGTGTGTAAGGAATTGTAGGCTAGCAGAGTACGGTTGTTTCTAAAGTACCACAGTGTTTTAGTGCCATGGTAAAAAAAAAAAAAAAAAAAAAAAAAAAATCTTTAGATTTTGAGAATAAAGTCGAAATACTACGAGAATAAAGTTGACAAACTACAAGAATAAAGTCAAAATACTATGAGAATAAAGTCGAAATGTTTTGAAAATAAAGTCGAAATGTTTCGAGCAAAGAGTATGAAAGTTTTGAGAATTAATTTGTAGCAATTACAAGATTAAAGTTTTAATATTTGGAGTATATACGAAGAGTTCAGATGCCAGCTAAAAGCCACCTCGGTCAAAAATGAGATAATGATACTGAGTGAATGCTTTTGACACATAGTATACGTCCATCAAATACTTTTACTTAACTCATTAAATCCCAGCCTCAGCTCAGTTAGAAGTGTCGGTACTTGCATAGAAACCTATACATAGGAGCCTAATTAAAAATGCTTATTTTAAAGAAAAATGTCAGATGGATTTAGAGGCTTTTACATCTGAACTCTTCATTTATAGCCTATTGCGCACACAAATGGTCTGAATATTGGGAGCACTTGGAGAAACTGCAAAGTCTCAGCTTTCAAATTCTGACAGTTTTATAGCGAAATGCAAGCAATATGTCTATTACAATAATGCGTTTTTTCACGTTCTTTAATGTGGTGTGACAGATCGCAGTTTAAGCAGCATGTGAATCAATCATTTTTCTGATTACAATAATAAGACTTTTGTTTCATTAAATTAGGCTGTACTGTTTTTCTTTCATGCCTTCTGATGTTCCTTCACGTTTATCTTGCTATAAACTGTAAATAAATAGGAAAAACACATTTATAATTTGCATTTCGTGATCAGATTAACAGAATTTGAAAGCTGAGCTGTGTTATATTAAAAGCAACAAAACACAAAATTATTGCAATTACTGGGTGGCTGGCACACTGCAATCATTCATATAATTAATGGAAGACATTAAATATTCTGTTCAATCATTTACCGTATTATACCGTAAATGTACATCTTGTGAATAAAGGAGAAGTCCACTTTCAGAACAACAATTTACAAATAATTTACTCACCCCCTTGTAATCCAAGATGTTCATGTCTTTCTGTCTTCAGTCATAAAGAAATTGTTTTTTGAGGAAAGCATTTCAGGATTTTTCTCCATATAATGGACTTCATTGCTGCCCCGAATTTTAATTTCCAAAATGCAGTTTAAATGCAGCTTCAAAGGGCTCTAAACGATCCCAGCCGAGGAAGAAGGGTCTTATCTAGTGAAACAATTGGTCATTGTTTTCGAAAAATAAAAATGTGTATACTTTTTAAGCACAAAAGCTCGTGTAGCACAGGCTCTGGGATGCGCGTCCACGGATCGTTCTTGAACGATTCATTCATTTTTAACGAATCTTTAATGAATCTTTAATGTGACTCGGGAAGAACGAGTCATTTCGGGGAGTGATTAGTTTAGTCGCGCATGCGCAACATCCTATTAGATTCTGTACTGGAATTAGTTCACCTGTTTCGAGTATTCTGGTTTTTCGAGTCGTTCGTTCATCTGATGGGGCTGTCACGTAATGCTGATTTTGCTAAAATGAACAAAATGACAAAATGACTCAAAAAAAGATTTGTTTGCTGAATGAGACTCAAAGGTCCGAGTCGGTAAAATGATCCGAACTTACCATCACTACTACGAATCACCACAAGTCTGTGTACTCAGGCTAAAAACGGATGAGTATGTCGAAAAAATCCATCTTATTTTCTCCTACAACTTAAGAATCGTCCGACATTGTTGTACCTTTTTGTTTGTAAACAGCATTTGACTGACTTAGTCTTTGCGTGTTCGCTTTGTAAACACTGGTTTCGCCTACGTTCTGCGTGACCTTTCAACGTGATTCAATAGTACGTGCACGTGCATCCCAGAGTCTGTGCTACACCAGCTTTTGTGCTTAAAGTATACAAATTTTTATTTTCCGAAAATCTTAGCGATCGTTTCGTTAAAAAAAGGCCTTCTTCCTCATTTAGAGCCCTTTGAAGCTGCATTTAAACTACATTTTGGAAGTTCGAAATCGGGGCACCAATGAAGTCCATTATATGGAGAAAAATCCTGAAATGCTTTCCTCAAAAAACAATTTCTTTACGACTGAAGACAGAAAGACATGAACATCTTGAATGACAAGGGGATGAGTAAATTGTTTGTGAACTGTTGTTCTGGAAGTGGACTTCTCCTTTAACATTATATGCCTCACAAAAGACAACAATATAACATGTTAACGAGTTTGTGTCCACTTCAACCTTTAGAACGTTTTATTGTTTTTAATTAAATACATGAAATGAATGAAAAGTATGTTTTTTGCAGAGTAGGTGGTGGAATTATCACAAAGAAAACAAATTGAAACTAATTAATTGATTCACATGAATACAGCGATCTGTCCCGCCATATCAAAGAGCTTAAAAAACACATTATTGTAAGACACATTGTTTGTATTTCACTACAAACTGATTTTGTTTTATATTAAAAGTACCAAAAGCACAAAGCTTATTGCTATTATTGGGAGGGTGGCGCACTACAAAAACAAAAGCAATCATAGGAATGTTGATTGGGTGTGTGAGCTGATGTTAAGATATAAAGTTGTTCCTGTTAAGTCTGTTAATAGGCTAAATGTCATATTCTTAATATTAAGCTCTTCCTGTGAGTCCTTAAAATGGACTTTTCCTCATTCCAGTGAGATGGTGTGGCTGCTCGGACGCACAATATTCAAATAAATTTTGGTGGCCTGGCAACTTCTCCCGGTGCTCCCAATCCATTTGCATGTGCAATATAGGCTATACTCTAAAAATATTATAACTTTAATTTCTACTATTTAAATTCTCAAAACATTTGAACTTTATTCTCGTAATTTCAGTTTTATTCTCTGATCATTACGACTTCTCGTAATCTTAGATTTTTTTTTTCTTTTTTAACGTGACACTAAAACGTCATCATGCTAAAGCATGCAGTGCCATCTGCGGTTTAAAAGTAAGCTCAGAATCAATTCCAGAGAGAATTGCGATGCATTCAGAAAATCTCAGAATCGACGCAGAGTAATTTCTCAATTTGCGATGTATTGATTTATTTTCCCAGCCCTAACATGGAGTAAAAGCCACAAAACTCTCATTTCGATTTCATGGGGTCTTTAAAGTGTTTATGTGAAGTATTCATGTTTAGTGACTGTGAAACGGTAAAATAAAACTAAACGACCCTGATGCGTTCAAACTCGCATCTCATGTACACAACTTAATTGATTTCAGTTTTACATACCATAGAAACTTTGTTTAATTTGAGATACTTAGAGTATTTATTAACATTTTGAATTCATTTTCATATATATTTTCCAATTTTTTTTTAATTGTCATTGTCAGTAGTACTTGCAACAAAAAAAGGTTTTAGTTTAAGGCAGTTATAATAACTCTGCAAAGCTGTGTTTAAGACATCATTTTTATCATTAAGTTGATTATGAAAGTTTTGAATTTTGTTGCGGGTTGAAGTTTGTGTTATTGACAGCAAATCTTCAGCAGCTGACATTTTAAATGCAGTGACAATACATTAATCAAAATAAGGATGTGATTATTACACTGGATATTATCGGGATTTTTTTGGCTTCTGTTTTTACCAGAGAATGTGAACGTCCCCTTTAGGTAATTTCAGTGGATGGATTTGATCTATTTGGAGTGTCTGAGTTCATCACACTGGCCACAGTATGCTTGAAATTCACAAATAGGGTGTTTGTTATGAGGAAAAATAACTTTTTCAGCAGTCAAATCCACAAAAACGCCCATGTTATGAACTGTAGTACTGTCATTGTAATGATTTAATAGGGTTACTGAAATGTTATATCTGTCTGAAGATAACTGTAAAATGTCACAACTTGACGACTGTGGCATTCATGTCAAAGAAGCACGTTGGTTTTGAATTTTCAGTAATGTTTCCGTCCAGTTTATCTTGGTTATGTTTAGTTTGGGCTTGTCAGCATCACTGGCACCCTTTTCGTTTTCCTTCTCGATGAATATATAGAGGCCGTTTGCTTATGCCTTATAACTCAAAGGCATTTATTATGAGCAAACTGAAAATTGTGCTCCTTGGACATTTTAAAATACAGATGAGGCTGTGACCTCTCTGTATGGATGGTATAAAATCTTTCTTCCCCCTTTTCTTTTGCATTTTTTTTCTTTTTTTTTGTGGTGTCGTTGCCCTTTTTAGATGTCTCGAATAATCCAGGTTTATGATGAGGAGAAACAGAGTAATGTTCAGGTAAGATGTTTTGTACACCACACCGAAGGGTTCAGCAGTGCTGGCACCCAAAGCAGCCCAAACGGGAGTTTTAACCCTTTCTGTGCTTCTCTTTTCCTCCTCCTCACCCGTTCATTCCTGGGCCTGCATTCCACCTGCTCTCTCCTCACCTTTCCTCACATTTCCACACTCTTTCCCCTCTCCTCCCTCTTCTAGGCCGATTCGGAAGTGGCAGAGGCGGGAAAAGCCGTGAGTCTGCATTTCGAGGAGAAACTGCTGGAGATTTTTCCTGACCAGACATTCCCGGTAGTCGTGGAGAAGGAGGTGCGAGCGGAGGCCGAAATGGATTCGGAGGACTCTGACGATGACGTGGTACAACCAAAGCGCAAACGCTTAAAAGTGGACGCCGAGAAGCTGATGCACATCAAGTGAAGAAAACAAGGAAACACCTGCGAGAATAAACTGTCTTCCTCTCAAGCTCAGTCTTGTTCTGCTCTCTGAACAGCGGGATGATTCTGGAACTGATGCGATTCAGATGCTTCGTTTATTTCATGTTCTCCCAAACCCTGACGAACCATTGTACATACGGCGTGAGAACTTTTAAACGTGCATTGTGGACGTTGGCATCGTCATTGGAGGATTGGCGAATAAATCGTTGGGTGTCGATGAAGACACTTGTACAGATTTAAATAGTCTTGTTTTGGTCCGATTTAGTAAATAACATGTTTTTCTTTTTTTTTTTTTTTCTTTTTCTTTTCTTAAACTATGAGTTATTATTATATTTGTAAATCTATTGTGAATGATACTTTATAAATGATACACTCATCTCTCCCTACTGTTGTATGATAAAGTTTATCATATATGGCCTACCTGCTTCCTTTGCATGTGTATTTTCTTATTCCTACAGCTGAAATCCCTTCGATAGGAGAAAGTTTGATCTTTATTTTCAATAAAACGGTGACCTCTGCATTGTTGGAAAGTTTTATCGCAGACCCTTTAAATACGCGTCTGTGCCACCTGACAAAAGCCAATACTGTTGGCAAGTTTCAACAAGCATTATAAACAGTATTGCCAGTGTTACATTTACAATGGTTATAGTCTTAAACGCTGAGTAAATGTTAAAGTGAAATATTTAATTTTAGTTGTATTTTTCTTTCATTTAAAATCAAATACACTAACAGTCAAATGTTTTTTTAACGGTATGATTTTTAATGTTTTTTTTTAAAGAATTCCCTTCTTTTCACTAAACCTGCTTTTATTTGATCCAAAATACAGCAAATGCAGTAATGTTGTGAAATATTTTTCCTATTTAAAATATCTGCTTTCTATTTGAATATTTTTTTTTTAAATGGAATTTATTCCTGTGATTCAAAGCTTAATTTTTAGCATCATTACTCCAGTCACATGATCCTTCAGAAATCATTTTATTATTCTGATTTGCTGCTCAAAAAATATTGTTGAAAACAGCTGAGCAGAGTTTTTTTTTTTTCAGGTTTCTTTGATAAATAGAAAGTTCAGAAGAACAGAATTTTTTTTATAACATTATATGAGTTTATCATCATTTTTGGATCAATTTAAAGCATCCTTGCTTAAAAAAAAATATATATATATATATTCTGTTCATCAAAGAATCCTGAAAAAATTTACTCAACTTTTAAATATTGATAATAATAAAATGTTTTTTGAACAGCAAATCAGCATATTAGAATGATTTCTAAAGGACCATGTGACACTATGAATTGGAGTAATGATGCTAAAAATTTAGCTTTGATCACAGGAATAAATTACATTTTAAAATATATTCAAATACAAAGCAGATATTTTAACTAGCAAAAATAGTTAACAATATTACTGCCTTTGCTGTATTTTAGATCAAATAAATGCAGGCTTGGTGAGCCGAAGAGAAAAGCATTACAAATCTCGTCAGCGCCAATTGCCTTGTGGGTTAGTGCGCCGGCATATAGCACAGCTGTGCTCGCCGCGACCCGAGTTCGAATCCCGTCTCGAGGTCCTTTGCTGATCCCGTTCCCCAGTACTTTCCTGTCCATTAAAGGCATTAAAATGCATTACAGATCTTACTGTTCAAAAACATTTGACTGGTGGTGTAAGTGCACAATTTAGTGTTATACAATTACAAAACCTCCTTAAATTAAAATGCATTTAGTTAATTTTATTCTCCAAACTAAAACAATATTTAATAACTAAATATTTAACAATATAAGTAACTTTTCCCCTATCACTGTTGGGTCAAGAAGTGGTATACATTCAACCATACAATAAAGGTAGATTTTAATTCTAAAGTTTAAAGTCTTAAAATTGAGGCAAGTTGTCAAACGTGAGTCTTATATACATTTATTATTTACAGCATGGCTTGTTATGGCAGCTTCCTTCACTTTGACTTGTTTTCAGAAATGCTCAACCTGTGTTCAGTGAATTGTATATATTTTTTTCCTGGGCAAGAGTTTTCGAAATCTTTTTGTACTCAATACTTTAGGGTGTTTCTATACATTTAAAAATGAATTTACAACGAGAAACATTTACTGGAGTAAAATAGTGACTTCTAGCCCTGTCCTCTGCTGTATTTTACAAAATTGTACAGTCATGTAAATCGAAATGTCTCAGATTTGTATACATGTTCTTTTCAGCAGCCTAGAGACTTAGGAAACCACTTTTTGCGTCACCTGCACGTCGTGTTTTTGCTGAATGGGCATTTGTGAAGTCATGTGTGATGATCAGCTGATATGAGCGGAGCCGCTGTATGTGCCTGGTGGAGACGGAGCGTTACATTGCCTAAGGTAAAGAAAATTATTCAGATTTTTCATTTGGGTAATTTTTAAAGTGAGCGGATCGAAGCTGTCTACTCAACATAGTTAATCAGCAGTGTACTGTTTGACATTAGTACTGTTAAACACTAACTTCACACCGATCTGTGAAAATGTGAGACATGTTGATCACCATGTAGAGCCTAAACTGTTATGCTGACCCGGTGTAAAGTAAATATTGTGAGGAGATGAACTGTGGAGATTTATTGTCGTTACTTCAATCAAGCGTTAGAAATACAGTCAGTTTTATTATATCAAAAAGTTATTTTACATCAAATATTAATATTCGGACTTCACTGTGTCTTTTATCTGTGATTGCGAAACTGACGCAAGATAAGACTTAAAGGCTTTAAAATCGCTGAACACGCTGCGTTAGTCAAATTTTAGCCATCGGTCGAACCGGCTCGGAAGATGGATCTGATTCGTTCATGACTCGAACTGAATCGTTTCTCGAGTTTCTACGCAAGGCTACTACAAAATAAATGTTTATCGCTTGATTACTTGACAGATTTTAGAGCATGTCATATTTCAAGGACCACATGACGCATTTACGTAATGACGCGAAAAGGCTGAGTAGTTCTTTTTTTGCTAAATGAACTGTTCAAAAGAACCGATTCGCACGATGAGTCGCACCTCCCATCGCTAGCGTGGCTTCCGGTGTCTTCACTGATGATGACATCGCGCCTCAACTGTCCAATCACAGAGCTAAACGATGACCTCGTTGTTTTGACGACTTGTTTGTTTTGTTCTAGGTGTTTTAGGTGATTGTGGATTAAGATCGACATACGGCTACGATTCTACCTCAGCAGCTGAAGATCTACATCACAGGTACGTTAACGTACTATACGCCTACGTGTATTAACGTAACGTTATGTGAATGTTTAAACAGCACTTCATTGATAAGGTTGGATTAAGGTAACCACCAGCAAATCTGTTTTTTATAAGAATGCCACCGGTCTGTTTGGTTAAGAAAACGATATGCCGATGGATTTCATTCCTTAAGTTTCCTCGTTGCTGTTTTTGCAGTGATGTCGGATGGGGTTGTGCTCGGCGGTGATGGAAACTTCAGCTCTCTCTGCCCGCACGGGATCGCGTGGATCTGGTATGGACTGGGTGAATGTGCCCAGGATGGCAGAGACATTGCCAGTGTTGTTCTCGGGCTGCTGTCGATAGTTTGCTTCATGGTGTCTTCAATACCGTAAGTGGGCCATTTCTTATGCTGCTGCACTGTGTATGGCTTAGTTTTGTCATAGTAGATAAAAAATTCATTCAGGCACAATCATTTCTTCAAGATAAACATTCGAGAGTTTGGGAACTGTAAGATTTTTGTTTTTTTAAAGGTAAATCATATTTTTTATTAAACAATGATGCATTTAAATGACCAAAAGAGACAGTAAAAACATTAATAATGTTCATATAGATAATATATACGCTACTAGTCAAAAATGCTTTTTAAATAAGTCTCTTTTGCTCACCAAGCCTGCATTTATTTGGTTCAAAATACAATAAAAGAAGTAATATTTTGAAATATTTTTACTATTTAAAATATCTGCTTTCTATTTAAATATATTTTAAAATGTAATTTATTCCTGTGATTTCAAAGCTGAATTTTTAGCATCATTACTCCTGTCTTCAGTGTCACATGCTCCTTTAGAAATCATTCTGATATGCTGATTTACTGTTTAAAAAAACATTTATTATTATTATTATTATTATTATTATTATTATCAATATTTAAAACAGTTGAGTAATTTTTTTAGGATTCTTTGATGAATAGAAAGATCCAAATATTAGCAAGATTAGCACTTTGTAACATTATACACTATACCATTCAAAAGATAGGAGTCAGTATAATTAGTTTTTTTGATAAATAAAACGTTTATTTAACAAGGATGCTTTAAATTGATCAAAAGTGATGATTAAGACATTTATAATGTTCCAAAATATTTCTTTTTTAGATAAATGCTGATTCTAAACTTTCTATTCATCAAAAAAACAAACAAAAAAAATCTACTCAGCTGTTTTCAACATCATCATAATAAATGTTTTTTGAGCAGCAAATCAGAATATTATGATTTCTGAAGGATCTTGTGACTGGAGTAATGATGCTAAAAATTCAGCTTTGAAATCACAGAAATAAATCACATTTTAAAATATATTCAGATAGAAAGCAGTTATTTTAAATGGCAAAAATATTTTAAAATTGTACTGTTTTTGATGTGCTTTGGATTGAATAAATGCAGGCTTGGTGAGCAGAAGAGACCTTTCAAAAAAAACAGCAATATTTTTTTTTTAACGGTTCTAGATAAACATTCAAGAGTTTTGGAAGGGTAAAGTAATACTTTTATTCAGCAGTGATGCATTAAAATGGTCAAAAGTGGCAGTAAAAACATTAATGTTTTAAAAATCTGTTTTAATAAATGCTGGTCTTATGAACTGTCTATTCATCAAAGAATCCTGAAAAATGTATTATGGTTTACACAAAAATATTAAGCAACACAACTGTTTTCAACACTGATAATCGTAAGAAATGTTATTAGGTAATAGTATATTAGAACGATTTCTGAAAGATCATGTGGCTCTGAAGACTTTAGTAATGATGCTGATTGCATCACAGGAATAAATTACATTTTAAAATATGTCAACATATAAAAATAAAATTTTGCAATTGACTATTTTCACTGTATTTTTTTTTTTTTTTTTTTAAATAATGCATGCTTAATGAGTGTTAGGCTAATTTGAAAACATTTTGAAAAATCTTACCAGCCCCCAAACTTTTAAACGGTACTTTATATATATATATATATATATATAAGGTGACATACTTTGCATATGACGAGAAATAATGAGCTCATACCGACTGTTACTGCAGGCAATACTACAGTTCCTGCAAGACAGGAAATATGGACAGCGCTCTGTCAGTTTGGTTCCTCTTATTTTGGCTGGCGGGGGACTCGTGCAATCTCATTGGATCGTTCTTGGCCGATCAACTTCCACTACAGGTAGTTTTGCTGTAGTTTAAACTGAGGCCTGATTTTATTTTTATTATTTTATATTCATCACCATCTTGTTTCTCCTTCAGAAATACACTGCAGTATACTACGTCCTGGCAGACCTGTTAATGCTGTCCATGTACTTTTACTATAAACTAAAGAATAAGAGATCTAGGGGTGAGTTGGAAATTACACTTCACTGGTGATTTAAATGTGTCATAGGTATAGGCTCTACGCAATTGGTTGCTTTCAAGACATGTCTTGCATTCATCTGTTTTGGTAACATGACTCCAGGAAATCATTTTCCTGACACACCTGCTTGGCACGTTTGATTTTTATTTTTTGCTATCAACTGTTTGAGGCCAACTATGCAATAAATCTGCATATATTTAGTAATATTTTGCATATTACTAAATATATATATTTAGTAAAATTAAAATGTTTTGTTTATATTCTGTTATAGTATTTATCTTAGTATATTATTAATTGTAGTAAAATACTTTTTTTCCCTCAAAATATAAATACTATAATGGTAAGTTATTTATATACTACAATAGTATTTTGTATTGATTTTTTTTTTTTTTTTTAGTTTGTTTTGTTTTATATTTCTGTATAGTTTTAAATGCTCTTCATTTCAGTTTCAGTCCTTTTAGTATTTAAACTTAGTTGCAAAATGTACAATTTTTATTTAATTTTCATTTGTTTAATTAGTTTTTAAAATGAATATTTTATTATATTTTCTATAGCTACAGTAATAGTAACAGTGCTCAATAATGGCTCTCACTGTGTCCCATCACTGCCCTACATTACTGTATATTCCTCTCTGACCTTCGGTTTTCACAGTGTGTTATAAGAATGTGCTGCTGCCTAAAACGCTAATTCGTAGAACTGTCTTTCTCCTCTGTAGCCAGTCACAGTGCATTGCTGAATGCGGTCAGCATGCTATGTCTTCTGGGAATTACATCTTCCGTACTTAGCCTTCCTCGATCAGCACTAGAGGATCAGACGCATATGGGCTTCAAGGGTCGGGCGCTGCTGGCCGTGGAGGAGGACAACGGTTCAGTGCAGGTGAGTAGACTTGAGTTGCATTCATTCAAGTGATTTCAGCATTGATTTGAGACTTGATGTTTTCATGTTTTTCAGCCTTTCAGTACAAAGGAGATTGTAGGCTTCGCCATCGGCTCTATATCTTCAGTGCTGTATTTATGCTCCAGACTGCCACAGATGTACACTAATGTAAGTATTACTGTATGTATGTGTTGAATTTCACAAAATCTATCAAAACATGTTTAGGTAATATGACATCCCAAAATCAAAAGAAAGTAATTTTTACTGATTTATAGGTATGTAACGGTATTATCAATATTGTGGTCTCTATATTATCATGGTCACGTGACGATATGAAACGATAGTTCTTTAAGGCAAAAAGTGTCGTTTTTAAAATATATTTAAACTTCTTGTTCTAACATAAAAGGTCTCTGATGTTGTTTTGGGCTATTGTGCTTTGGCACAGCATGTGTCAAACGAACTAAAACCGAAAGCACAACATGGCTTAATCCCTTCATCAAGTCTGTTTTCGCTGCGTCTTTCAAAGCCAAGTGCGTTCCCCATGTTCCCATGTTCTTCCCCAGTCTTAATTTAAAAAAAAAACTTAAGTTAGAAAAAAGTCAGTGAACTGACTTGTACCTGAACTTTAAGGGGGACTCAACCCTCTTTTTGTTTGTGGTATACTGTTTCAGTCTAAATTACCTTCATACTGGTGTTATAGGAATCCAAACAAATTGGAAAATAATAATATAAATAACAATTTTATATTATTGTTATTCCTATGACAGTAACAGTCATAAATTGTAAAACAACTGCACTGTAAAATAAATTAAAATTAATATTTCATAGGTGTATTATTTTTGCTTTACACTACAGTAGGGAAATTACAATACTTCTTTCCTAATTTCTACACCTGAAAGAGATATTTTGAATTTGGACTGCATTAAAGGAGAACTCCACTTCCAGAACAACATTTCACAAATAATGTACTCACCCCCTTGTCATCCAAGATGTTCATGTCTTTCTGTCTTCAGTCGTAAAGAAATTATGTTTTTAGGGGAAAGCATTTCAGGATTTTTCTTCATTGGTGCCCCGATTTTGAACTTCCAAAATGTTGTTTAAATGCAGCTTTAAAGGGCTCTGAACGATCCCAGCCGAGGAAGAAGAGCCTTATCTAGCGAAACGAGCGGTCATTTTTTTCGGAAAATAAAAATTTGTATACTTTATAAGCACAAAAGCCGGTGTATCACAGGTTCTGGGATGCACGTTCACGTACTATTAAATCATGTCGAAAGGTTGCGCGGAACTACAGACCCAGTGTTTACCAAGCAAACGTGCAAAGACTAAGAAACTGCAAGTAAGTCAAACGCTGTTTACAAACAATAAGCTACAACAATGTCGGATGATTCTGAAGTTGTAGGAGAAAATAAGATGGAATTTTTCGCCATACTCTACCTTTTTTCAGCCGGAGTACACAGACAATGAACTTAGACGTGATTCGTAGTAGTGATGGGAAGTTCGGATCATTTTACTGACTCGGACCTTTGAGTCTCATTCAGCAAAATGAACAATTTTTTTTTTTGAGTCATTTTGTTCATTTCGTTCATTTTAGCAAAATATAATCAAAATGTTATGTACAATGCTTATACAAACCCGAAGACTCAAAACAGGTAACCTAATTCCAGTATAGAACCTAATAGGATGTTGCGCATGCGCGACTGAACGAATCACTCCCCGAGACGACTCGTTCTTCATGAGTCATATTAAAGATTTGTTCAAAATGAACGAATCGTTCAAGAACATGCATCCCAGAGCCTGTGCTGCATGAGCTTTTGTGCTTAAAGTATACACGTTTATTTTTCAAAAAAAAAAAGACAGATCGTTTCGCTAGATCTTCCTCAGCTGGGATCATTTAGAGCCCTTTGAAGCTGCATTTAAACTACATTTTGGAAGTTCAAAATCGGGGCACCAATCAAGTCCATTATATGAAGAAAAATCCTGAAATGTTTTATGGTGCCCCGATTTTGAACTTCCAAAATGCAGTTTAAATGTGGCTTTAAATGATCCCAAATGCAGTTGTAAACAATCCCAGCCGAGGAAGAAGGGTCTTACCTAGCAAAACGATCAGTTATTTTAATTAAAAAAAATACTATTTAAATACTTTTTAATCTCAAACGCTCGTCTTGTCTCTGTATTCTGGCTTAGGGTATGTCGAAAAACTCCAATCGCATTTTCTCCCTCAACTTCAAAAATCATTTCAAAATCATCCTACATCACTGCAGAAGTACCGACCCAGTCTTTGCAAAGTGAACATGCAAAGATGATCAAACACCCTTAACAAAAAAGGTAAAATATAGGACGATTTCGAAGTTGAGGGAGAACATGAGATGGGAGTTTTTCGACATACCCTAACTGTCATGAACTGAAAAAAAAACAGTTAAGGCAGAGTGAGACAAGACGAGCGTTTGACATTTAAAAGTATATACATTGTATTATTTTTATTAAAATAGCTGATCGTTTCGCTAGAAAAGACCCTTCTTTCTCGGCTGGGATCATTTGCAACCGCATTTGGGATCATTTGAAGCTGCATTTAAACTGCATTTTGGAAGTTCAAAATCGGGGCACCATATCAGTCCATTATATGGAGAAAAAAGGTTTTCCTCAAAAAAATGTATTTTCCTTACGAATGAAGAAAGAAAGACATGAACATCTTGGATGACAAGGGGGGTGAGTGCATTATATGTGAATCTTTGTTTTGGAAGTGGACTATAATTTATCTTTTTTTTTTTTTTAATATCACAATAATATCACATTGCGGACTTCATACCGTGATATTATTGTATCGTGAGATTTTGATATTGTTACATCCTTACTGATTTATATTTATATTATTTATTGAATGCACATTTATGTTTTTGTTACATAAGCTACATTTTTGCTAAAAATAAGAACCTATTTTTTTTTTTTTTTAAGACTATTAAGATTGTTTTCATTACAGCAACTTTTTTGATAATTACTGTAATGCAAAAAAAAAAAAAAAAGTAGTCTGTGCTTGCCCTTATCAGTGTCTTTTAACTTTTGATTTTAGAAGTTGTGGTACATTGTTTTCCCTTTTGCAATGTGTTATGCACACAGTGTGTTCATTGTTGTGTTTGCCACTTTATTTCTAATATTTGCAACAGTATTTCTCATTGTCGGGACATTATATCTCACAAAAGGGGCCTTCCGGGACCAAAATCTATTCTTGATTGTACTAACTTGAAATGATGCTGATTAAAATCGTTGTATGACAGTTAAGATGTAGATGAGTTTGTTTCTTCTTCGGAACAGATTTGGAGAAATTTAGCATTGTGTCAGTTGCTCACCAGTGGATTTCCTGCAGTGAATGGGTGCCGTCAGAATGAGATTCCAGAATGAACTGATAAAAACTTCACAATAATCCACACCACTCCAGTCCATCAATTAACATCTTATAATGTGAAAAGCTGCATGTTCATAAGAAATGAATCTATTATAAAAATGTTTAACTTTTAAACCTTTCTGGTCCAAATTTGAGTCCATAATCCATAATAACACTTCCTTCAGTGGAAAAAAAAAAAAAAGAAAGAAAGTCCATCCCCTGTTGTCCTCTTAGATCAATGTTATTGGTTTACAACTCTTTTGGACTGTTTGTCA